>NW_006239362.1:376381-386333 GCF_000226075.1 Solanum tuberosum
GGCGGGGGGGGGGGGTAGGTTGCTTCGTAGAAATAACATACATGCTACATGGCGAAGAGAGGGAATAGAATGCTTGAAAAGGAAGATACTAGTCTATTATTTTATGCCACTCCTTAACTTGTCTTAAAATTTTATTTTCTCATTTAACTCAATATTATTTTATTTTTACCTTTCAACTTAGTTTTTTATGTACCATTCAAAATTTTAAAAAAACTTTACTCAAGTGTTTAGCGCGTGCTAGACAAATAATAAAAGGGTAAAAAACATACAATTAAATAACGTCATATGTTTTATTTCCTTCAAATCATCCGAATTTACTTGATATTTACATTAACCGTATCAATTTATCATCTTTAACTAATATTAGAACAATATATATTAATTAGTTCTATTTTGACCTCCAAATCAATTTTTCATGTACCACTTAAACACAAAAAGCTTTACTCAAGTGTTCAACGTATTAGACAAACATTAAAAGGGTAAAAATAAAAAAGTAACATACCATTAAAACAATACGTTCTTTGTTTTCTCCAAGTCGTCCAAATTTACTTGACATTTACATTAATTGTATCAATTTATCATCTTTAAGTAATATAAGATCAATATATGTTAATTAGTTTCATTTTAACCCTCCAACACAATGTTTTATGTACCATTTGCACCTTGTTTGGATGGTTGTTACCTGTTGTATTGTTAGTTTAAATACAATATTTGTTTTGATTTACTTAAATTTTATTGTATCATATCGTTTAAATTCAAAGTTAGGTAACGATGAAAACACTCATTTATGTAACAACCGATTTGGTGTGATCCCGTCGTTACCTTAATAGTTTCTTCTCATTTCGTCTTATTTATTATTTAGTAATCATATTTCATCTTTTATCCTATATTTTCATAGTAGCTCTACCCCATACCTTCTTTTTCTTGTAGGTTTTTCATTCAAATTATGCATGTGTGACATTATGTAACGATGGAGACAACGGTACAATCTATCCAATTAGTGTATTCATTAAACAATACAGTATGATACAATACAATACAATACAATACAATACGATACGATACATTATGAAACAATACTTAATAACCATTCAAACAAAGTGTCCAAGTGTTCAACGCATGTTAAACAAACATTAAAAAGTTTTTAAAAAAAACATACAATTAAATAGCGTCACATGTTTTTTTTCCACCAAGCCATTCGAGTTTACTTGTCATTTATGTTAAGTTCATCAATTTATCATCTTAAGTAATATAAGATCAATATATATTAATTAGTTATATTCAATTGATAATAAAATTTATTGTGGGGATCGCTTAGTGATACAAGTTAATATAAACATCGAATTTATCTTACTACGAATATATCTATCTTTTTAGAATTTGTGGCATCAACAAAATATTTGACGTCATTCGAATAATAATAATTCTACATTTTTATATGATATCGTTCTCCTCAGTCTTACTCTTTACTTATTATGTTAACATTTTATTTAGTCTTTTAGAACATAGAATATAATTAATATTTTAAATGTTATATAGATATATAAAATGAATTATATAAATTAAAATTGAAAAAAGTTATCTTTAGCTTAGAGAGAGTTTGTAACGACATGTTCCCGTCATTATAGAAAAGCCAACGGGGGAAAATTTGGGGCTGAAAAAACTTTTTCGTAGTATTTGGATTTTCTCAACCTTGTCCAAATTTGGACGAAATCGGAGTCATTGAAGTGTAGGGAAATCTGGTAACAATCGGGTGAATCATTTATGATTTTGATTACATGAGTAGTTAGATAACTCGTTAAGGAATCCATACGACTTTACAGAATTGAATTCGGGAGAGTAGAACTCCCGGAATCGATCTTAGCGTAAAGGGTATTTACTGAGTATCGTGGGTTAGAGGTGTGTTGTGAAATGGGAATTTTGGAATTCTTGAAATAACTCTCTGTCTCGAGAATGCCGCTTTGGCGCTGGGTTTTGCAGCTTTAGTGGAGCCGATGTAGCGGGGTGGTGGCCGCTGTGGCGGGCCCGACGCGAATTAAAGTCATTAATAAACCTCTAAACGACCTCGTTATGCACTTTTTGAGCTAAGGAACGACTCCCAAGCGACTCCTACTCGTTTTCCACCATTCTTGAGGCTAAAGGTAAGTTTTTCACTCCCCGAATCCATTTTTCGATCCGTAGAATGAAATAGAATGGGTGAATATTGATGGGGGAGGGTTTTGTTATAGATTCTATGGTGGAAACAACTCTAAAATTGGATAATTGGGATCATGGATTTGACCTAGGGTTCATAGAATTGTTAGTAATCCGGGTAATTAATGATTATTTATTGATTCCCGTATTATATTGATTGTTTGTAGACCAAGAACAATCGGAACGAATTCGAAAAGGGAAAGATCAAGTTTCTTAGGGTTTCAAGCTTGTTTCGAGGTAGGTGATGGTTGTGATTCTATGATTGTGTGATGTATGCTTGTTCTTGCTTCATTATGATACTCGTAAATGTTGATAATGTTGTTTATGTTGATATATATGCATGTGATTATATTGTTGTTTGACTTGTTTATGTTGTACTAGTGGGATAGCCGTGTGATCCTACCAGTACAATGTGGTTGTGTACTGATTCTGCACTTGCTCTTATTTTTGTTAGGTACAGGACATCTTCAAGTGGCTATTGATAGACCTCGCTTAGAAGATCAGTGATCGTCGTTCGAATTCAAGGGTGAGCCAATTCTTCCGGGTTGCCATGGAATTCTCTTCTGTTTATGTCCACTATTTCCGGACTTAGACCTTTATTTTAGTTAGTTCATTAGTATGGGGTTGTATCCCTTCGTGGTTAGACTTGGTTCATTGTTAGAATGTTTTGGTACATTGACTTTCAAGTTCTAGGTTATTCTTTCGCATTGTTAGTTATTATTGTTAGACTTTTGTTAGAGTTTATGGGAACTCTATTTTTATTTCCTTAGTGTTTGATTTAAATGCCTTAGTTTTAGATTATTTGCTTGGCTGGGTTGTAGTAGTGGTTCTCTCACCGGAGTGTTAGCGTGGGTGTCAATCACGACGGTCTGGATCGTGACAAAGTTGGTATTAGAGCCTAGGTTTGTTGATCTCGATGTACCAAAACGAGTCTAGTAGAGTCTCGCAGAACGGTACGAGGATGCCTTTACTTTTCTTTGAAAGGCTATAGGACTTTAGGAAATCTCTATTTTTTTGTTGTCTCATTTCGTGCTATGACTTGATTTCAATTGGTATCTAACCTCCTTCATTCTTCTGGTCACAGATGGTTAATACTAGATTCAACGGCGTCAGGCTCGCCATGTCAATGCTCCGGTTGAGGAATCTGCAGCGAGAGGTCGCGGTCGAGGCAGGGGTAGAGGAAGAGCTAGGGGTAGAGGTCGTGGAAGAGTAGAACCTGCTGGAAATAGAGCTCCTATTGAGAATGCTCCTATGAATAAGAACCTTTTGCGCATTATGAAGAGATAGAGGAGAATGTTGATGTTGATGTTGATGTTGAGGAGTTGGGACAAGAGGGAGAGGTGCAGGCTGAGACTACAGGTGTTCCTCATTTGGATCCAGTGTTAGCTCAACAGATCATGTCGTTCTTAAAGGGATTGGTTGGTCCTGGAGTGCTTCCTTCTACTCAAGCAACTCAAGCTCCTACTAATCCTCTTGTTGCTAGCACTGCGCCCAAGGTGGCTGGGACTGGAGGTAATGATACTTTCTTTCGTCTTTTGTTAGGTTATGTTATGACTGGTAATGAGTATGAAATGTTTACTAAGTTTTTGAAGCTAAAGCCTCCTGTGTTTCTTGGTTCTGAGAATAAGGATGCTTATGAGTTCATTCTGGATTGCTATGAGAGGCTTCATAAACTGGGTATTATTCATCAGCATGGGGTTGAGTTTGTATCTTTCCAACTTCAAGGTGAGGCTAAGCAGTTGTGGAGAGCTTATATGGAATGCAAATCTTCTACTTTACCGCCACTTACTTGGACCCAGTTTCATGCTCTGTTCTTAGAGAAATATGTGCCTAGGACTTTAAGGGATCGCAAGAAGGATGAGTTCATGGCTTTGGATCAAGGTGGTATGACTGTGGCTGCTTATGAGGCCAAGTTCCATGTTTTGTCTAGATATGCTACTCAATTGGTGACTACTGAGGAAAAGAGGATCCAGTTATTTATTAGGGGATTAAATTCTGAGTTGCAAGTATTATCTGTTCATAATACTTCTGCAGGGAGGAGCTTCAATGAGGTAACAGACTATGTTAAGAAAGTGGAGGGGGTGAGGCGAGACGGTCAAGCTAAGGCATGGGCAAAAAGGGCTAAGAACTCGGGTAACTTTCAAAGTTCTTATTCCAAGGCCAACGCTTGCCCGCCTCTGCAGGTAGTTACTCTGAAACTCTATCTCATAATTTTCAGGATAGTCAGGGAGTCGCGCTTCGACGGGCGGCAGACCATCTTTTGATCGTACTTGTTACAACTGTGGAGAACCTGGGCATATGAAGAGAGATTGTCCCCACCCACGTGTGTTAGATTCTGCGCAGCAGCAGTCTAGAGCAGTGGTACCCGCGGGAAATGGTAATAATGGCCGAGGGCGTCCACAAGGTGGGCGATGAGGTAATCAGCGAGGCCATGGAGGTAAAGGAAATGGTAATGGTAACGGAGGTAGGGGTAACCCGCAACCAGGCAGGGAAGTGGCTCATCATGATGATATGGCTCAGTGTTATGCTTTTCTGGGCAAGAATGAGGCGAAGGCGTATGATGCGGTGATCACAGGTACTATTCTTGTCTGTGACCGGATGGCTAATGTGTTGTTTGATCCGGGTTCTACTTATTCATATGTATCTGTGATATTTGCCTCAAATTTTGATATGATTTGTGATATTCTTGATGCTCCTATTCGTGTTTCTACCCCAGTTGGAGAGTCAGTCATAGTTACTCATGTTTATCGTGCTTGTCCTATTTTGTTTATGGGATTTCAGACTTAGGCTGATTTAGTGATTTTGGATACGATTGACTTTGACATAATCGTAGGCATGACTTGGTTGTCCTCCTAATATGTTGTGTTTACTTGTAATACTAAGTCTGTAACTCTAGAAATTCCGGGAAGGGAAAAATTAGAGTGGGAAGGGGTGTACAAGCCTAAGCAAGCTAAGATTATATCCTTCATTCGGGCTAAGAAATTGAAAGGGCGGGGTTGTTTGGCTTATTTGGCTCATATTAGGGATGTTGAGATTGAGGCTCCATCCATTGGGTCTATTCATGTAGTGTCGAAATTTATAGAAGTATTTCCTAATGATTTGCTTGGTATGCCTCTGGATAGAGATATAGATTTTTGGATTGATTTAGAGCCTGGTACGCGTCCCATTTCTATCCCTCCATATCGCATGGCTCCGGAAGAATTAAGAGAGATTAAGGCTCAAATCCAAGAGCTTCTTGATAAGGGATTTATTCACCCTAGTGCTTATCCATGGGGTGCTCCAGTTTTGATTTTTAAGAAGAAGGATGGTAGTATAAGAATGTGTATAGATTATATCTGTATAGATTATCGGCAATTGAATAGGGTCACTATTCGAAATAAGTATCCCTTGCCTCGAATAGATTATTTTTTCGACGAATTGCAAGGTGCATCAGTTTTCTCTAAGATTGATCTAATGTCTGGCTACTATCAAATGAAAATTAGGTCTGAGGAAGTGCCCAAGTCAGCGTTTAGAACTCGCTATGGGCACTATGAGTTTTTGGTTATGTCTTTTGGGTTAACCAATGCGCCTGCATCTTTTATGAGTTTAATAAATGGGGTGTTCAAGTCATTTCTTGATTCGTTCATCATAGTCTTTATTGATGATATTTTGGTCTATTCGAAAAGTGAGGAAGAGCATGCCAACCATTTCCGTATTGTTTTGGGCGTTCTTAGGAAACAAAGGTTGTATGCTAAATTTTCCAAGTGTGAATTTTGGTTGACTTCGGTAGCATTTTTGGGACATGTAGTTTCAAAGGAAGGGGTAATGGTAGATCCTCAAAAGATTGAGGCGGTTAAGAAATGGGTTCGACCAAGTTCTGTGATTGAAGTTAGGAGTTTTGTGGGGCTCGCTAGCTATTATTATCAATTTGTGAAGAACTTTGCTTCTATTTTCACTTACTTGACTAATTTGACCAAAAAGGAGATACCATTTGAATGGACTGAAAAATGTGATGAGAGATTCCAAAAGCTCAAGACTCTCATGACCACCGCACCTATTCTAGAATTACTGGTGGAAGGTAAGGAATTTACAGTTTATTGTGATGTTTCTCATTTTGGGTTGGGTATTGTGTTGATGCAGGGTAAGAATGTTATAGCTTATGCCTCGCGTCAATTGAAGGTGCATGAGAGGAATTATCCAACACGTGATTTAGAGTTGGCAGCGGTAGTGTTTGCTCTTAAGATATGGTGGCATTACCTTTATGGTGTTAAATGTGAGGTATTTACTGATCGTCGTAGTTTGCACCATATGTTCACTCAAAAGGATCTGAATTTGAGGCAGCGAAGGTGGATAGAGTTACTTAAAGATTATGGTGTGACCATTCAATACCATCCGGGAAGGCTAATGTGGTAGCAAACGCTTTGAGTCGAAAAGCGATGAGTATGGGTAGTGTAGCTTGCTTAAGTGTAGCCAAGCGACCTTTGGCTAAAGAAATTCAGACCTTAGAGTCTAAGTTCATGCAGTTGGGCATCTCAGAAAGAGGTGGGGTGCTAGCTAGTATTGAGGTAAGGGTCACTTTCATTGAAGAGATCAAGACCTAACAATTTAAAGATGAGAATTTGGAGGAACTTAGAAAGAAGATTGTGATTGGTAAGGCACAAGAGACCACTCTTGATATGGATGGTGTACTCATGGTTCGCGGTATTCTATTCATTTGGGTGTGACGAAGATGTATCGAGATTTGAAGCGATTTATTGGTGCTATTCTATTCATCCTAGGGTGACCAAGATGTATAGAGATTTGAAGCGAATTTATTGGTGGCCGGGCATGAAGAAAGACATAGCGGAGTTTGTGGCGAAGTGTCAAAATTGTCAACAATTGAAGTATGAACATCAAATGCCTGCATATTTTTGTTTCTGAAATATTTGTCACATGTCACATATTTGACTCTCAATCCTTGAGTTATCTTGTGTATTACTCATGCTCAGATTTATATTTTTTCAGTTGTTTGTATAATTGTTGATATCATCCCTTGCATTGCATACCAGTACATTTCATGTATTGACACTACTTTGTGATACATCATTTTATGATGTAGATTTCAGCACCATGATTTAAATTCGTGGACAGGCATTCCACTAAGTTTCTCTACTTTTAGCATTGTGGTGAGTCTTCCTCGCATTTCGAGGACTTCAGTTTTGAGTCAGTAGATGTTATTCACTTCAGTTGTGTTAGCTTTCAAGCAGTCCGGGGTATTGTCCCGACAAATTATCTCATTCAGTTTAAAGATTTTCGGGCATTAATATTCAATTGTAATATATTTATTTCAGTTACGATTCTTTATTTACGTATTCTACTTCAGTTTACATCTGATATGCTTAGATATGTTATGTCAAATATTAGCTTTGGATCACTTATTCTAAGCACGGTGTCTTAGCAAGGGTGTAGACTAGAATCATGACAATTACACTCACATAATGAAGGAAATAGCGACTTGAACACAATCAGAGTCGTCGAATTTGACTTTAAAAAACTCTCTGCTATACTAATTGTTTTATCAAAAATGATAATGGATTGGCAAGAGAGATCAAATTAGTGCTTGTATCGACCTGTTCCCGTCGTTATAGAAAAGCCAACAATGGGAAATTTGGGGCCAGAAAACTTTTTCGTAGTAGTTGAATTTTTCCAACCTTGTCCAGATTTGGATGAAATCGGAGTCATTGAGGTGTAGGAAAATCTGGTAACAATCGGGTGAATCATTTATGATTTTGATTACATGAGTAGTTAAATAACTCGTTAAGGAATCCGTACGACTTTACGGAATTGAATTCGGGCGAGTAGAACTCCCGGAATCGATCTTAGCATAAAGGGTATTTACTGAGTGTCGTGAGTTAGAGGTGTGTTGTGAAATGGGAATTTGGAATTCTTGAAATAACTCTCTGTCTCGAGAATGTCGCTGTCGCGGGCCCGACGCGAATTAAAGTCGCTAATAAACCCCTAAACGACCTCATTATGCACTTTTCAAATTTTTAAGCTAAGGAACAACTCCCAAGCGACTCTTACTCGTTTTTCACCATTCTTGAGGTTAAAGGTAAGCTTTTAACTCCCCGAATTCATTTTTCGATCCGTAGAATGGGTGAATATTGATGGGGGAGGGTTTTGTTATAGATTCTATGGTGAAACAACCCTAAATTGGATAATTAGGGTCTTGGGTTTGACCTAGGGTTCATAGAATTGTTAATAATCCGGGTAATTAATGATTGTTTATTGATTTCCGTATTAAATTGATTGTTTGTAGACCAAGAACAAGCGGAACGAATCCGAAAAGGGAAGGATCAAGTTTCTTAGGGTTTCAAGCTTGTTTCGAGGTAGGTGATGATTGTGATTCTATGATTGTGTGATGTATGCTTGTTCTTGCTTCATTATGATACTTGTATATGTATGAATGTTGCAATGTTGATCACACTTCAGTGAAGTGCTTATAGGGCTTAACTTCCGATTTAGCAATTTCTGTGATAGAAGAAGAGAACGTAGGCGCTTTAGGTGTGTGTTGACTTGTAAATGAGATAGAGAATTGATGAATGCCATGAAATCATGACTTAAATGTATGCTCTTCATGATATACTTGTGATTGTGATTGTCGTGTGTGAATAGGATCGGTTGCCACGTTCCGGCATAACTAACTTGGATCGGTTGCCACGTTCTGACATAAATATGGGATCGGTTGCCACGTTCCGGCATGCTAATTGTTTGGGTTTGGGTTCCATCAGAGGACCAATGATGTGATATAAAATGTGAAACTGATCGTTGTTCGTAAATGTTGATAATGTTGTATATGCTGATATATATGCATTTGATTATATTGTTGTTTGACTTGTTTATGTTGCATTAGTGGGATAGCCGTGTGATCCTACCAATACATTGTGGTTGTGTACTGATTTTGCACTTGCTCTTATTTTTGTTGGGTACAGGATATCTTCAAGCGGCTATTGATAGACCTCGCTTAGAAGATCAGTGATCGTTGTTCGAATTCAAGGGTGAGCCAATTCTTCCGGGCTGCCATGGAATTCTCTTTCGTCTATGTCCACCATTTCCGGACTTAGACCTTTGTTTTAGTTAGTTCATTAGTATGGGGTTGTATCCCTTCGTGGTTAGACTTGGTTCATTGTTAGAATGTTTTGGTACATTGACTTTCAGGTTCTAGGTTATTCTTCCGCATTGTTAGTTATTATTGTTAGACTTTTGTTAGAGTTTATGAGAACTCTATTTTTATTTCCTTAGTGTTTGATTTAAATGCTTTAGTTTTAGATTATTTGCTTGGTTGAGTTGTAGTAGTGGTTCTCCCACCGGAGTGTTTGTGTGGGTGTCAATCACGACGATCTGGGTCGTGACAGAGTTAAATAGAAAATGAGGTATAAATGGATAAGTAAAAAAAAAATTGTGTTGAAGAGAAGATGGAGAAAATAAATAAGGGCGAAAGTGGTTAATAATAAAAATGTCGAATAATTCTTACACTATTATTTGGTCTGTCAAATAATTGAACCAAATTATAAGTAGTAAAGACATTTTTTAACTAAATTGTTTATGATAGGGGTATTTTTAGATCAAACTATTAATTAAGATATTTTTGTTCAAATTTTCTTAGTTCAAAAATATTTTTACAATTTTCCGTTTAATAAATAAGCATAATGTATGGAGTCCATTAGCCTATTAAAACTGAATAAAAGTTTCATGAAAAAAATATATGAAGTATTTAAATTTATTTATAAAAATCAATATA
>NW_006239362.1:386461-406049 GCF_000226075.1 Solanum tuberosum
ATATATATATATATATATATATATATTATAAAAAATTAAAAAGTCACTGAAATTGCTAAAATATAATCATAACCCACTCATCTAATTCATACTAGATTTTTCAAAATATATTTTATAATAAAATTATTTTAACAATATGAATTAATTTGAATTAAGTATCAACCCACAATTTAATGAGATAAAATGAAATAGACTAAGCTAATAAAGAAGTAGATTCAACAAATTATGATTTTTTTTACTTTTCATAAACTAATTTATCACTTCTAGTTATGACCTCCAAGAAATCTAGTGTTGACGTGACTTGTGAGTTGCCATCTCTTTTAATATAGAAAAAATAGAGACACAAATTGACGATGGTTTACTTTGAATGTTCTCGTATAAAGTTGTCGCATTTCAATATGAAATTTCGAGATTATAATTTCAAATTTCAAATTTCAAAAGCATGAGGTAAAAGTTCATATCACGATTTCAATTTTTTATATAAAGTTTGATTCATAAATTTATATTTTATATAAAAAAAAAAAGATTTATTATTTTAAATTTTAAATTTTATATAAAAAAAAAACTCATGTTTGGCATGAAAAGATTGTTTATATCATGTAAAATGATTATGCAAAAGAATAACTAGTTACTATTATTAGTTGAAGTTTATATTTTGTAAAAAAGAAGATTTATCATTTTAAATTTTGTAAAAAACGACCATATTCGACCTAAAGAAATTGTTTATACCCTATAGAATGATTATATAAAAGAATAAATAGGTACTACTATTAGTTGACTAATGAATCCTTCTAAATTAGTATGTGTTAACCATTTTGAACATTTTAATAAGATATTAAAGTATATTTCATTCTTTCTATTCATTATAAAATACAGTATAAAGTACATGAAAAAATGAGTTAAAAAGAGAGTTTTATTTAGAAGTTTCAAATAAATTAATTATTTTAAGTAGTAATTATTCTTTGACATATAATTATATCTTAATTTTGACATATAAATATTTAATGAATATATTTTATATTTTAAGATATAAATAAAAATAAATTTATCATACACCTTTTAAATTAATATTTCTTTAAGTAAAGAAGTAAATAAAAGTCTGTGGCACGTGTTTATTAGCTTCTGTGATTGGAGCAAGTTAAGAATATTTACCATTAATGTTAAGTAGCAAGTGAAGACTGAAGACCAAATGAATAAGTCCAAATTTGAATATCCAAAAGTAAGTATGATTGATATTCAAAGTTCAACCTAATGGAGTACTTCTTTTTTATTATTATTTTCTTCAAAATGATGATACAACTCCATTTCCTTTCTGAATTACTTTTGGCAAATCTTCTTCTAGATTTGTTTCAAGTTTATAATCTTTTCCCATGTAAAATAGGGGAAATCATCCGTAATTTTCGATGAAATAGAAAAGTAGATTTTCAGTCATTTAGGGGTCGTTTGATAAAGTGTATTAACAAAAATAATTCATGCATTAATTATGTATTTTAGTAATATCTTGTTTGGTATACTTTTTCGAATATTAATTATACATTCTATTGTGTATTAAGGTGTGTATTACTAATATTATGAATGTATCTTCAATATCTACCAAACAATAAAAAAATAGTGTGCTTTCTTTTCTAGACCATCATAAACTGGTTTGTAAACTTTGAGGAGTCGTTTGGTTACTAAGATTAAGATCCAGATTCTAGGATCATTAAATCTTGGATCACTCTCTTTGTAACCAAACGACCCCTAACACACATCATGTTGTATAGGAAATTAGAAGATAGTGATTTTGGAGAAAATTTTATGTGTCTATTTTCTATCCACTGTAGCTGTTTTATACAAGTTTTGTACATAAAATAAATGAGAAATGAAAATACAATATTTACACTTGTCCATTCTTTATTTGTCTATGTACTAGCAAAATAACTAATTAGATTTTTGAATGTGCATAGCACATGCTCCTTCACAATTGTATTTGTGTGTGTACGTATGAGATTATGTCCAGCTGATGTGAGATCAATGGTCCTTGGATCTACATGTGTCCTCCCTTTTATTTTTCGTAAAATTTTAATCTCCAACTTTGGACAAAGACTTCCTGTAGTCTGAAAATTGATCCACTTCTCTCCTCTTCTCCATTTCATCATCTTTTCCATTTCTCTGTTTAATTACTAGACCATGTTGTACTCCAATATCCCCCCTCCAGTTGGAGGGGAGTGAAACAACATCCAACTTGTCAAGTGCAGATCTGTGAGGAACCCCTGATAAGGGTTTTGTGAAGAAATCAGTCAGTTGAAAGGAGGAGGGAACAAAATTGAGAGATATTAAGCCAAAAAGAAATTGTTTTCTCACAAAGTGGCAATCTAATTCCACATGTTTAGTATGTTCATGAAAAATGGGATTTCGAGCTATGTGAATTGCCGCTTGACTGTCGGAATGAACCGGGACTCGCAAAGATGGTAAAACTGAAAGGTCAGTCTGAAGATGAGTCAACCAAGTGATTTCAGCAGTGACTCGGCGCATTGATTTTTATTCCGCCTCGACGGAAAAGAGGGATATAGAAACTTGTTTCTTTGACTTCCAAGAGACAGGAGACCCTCACAAGCTTATAAAAAGACCACTAACAAAACGACGAGAGTCTGGACAAGGGCCTAATCAGCGTCACAGAAAGCAAGAATAGAAAATGAAGAAGATGAGTTCATGAGAAGACCTTGACTGGGATTTTCTTTAAGGTAACGAAGAACATGAAAAACGGCTGAAAAATGGGCAAGTCTAGGACTTTGCATATGATGGCTGAGTATCAATACCGCGAAAGAAAGATCAGGGCGAGTATGTGTCAAGTAGTTCAACTTGCCAACGAGTCACCTGTAAATAGTGGGATCATCCAAGAGAGGACCAGAATCAGTCCCCAATTTGATTAAGGGATCCAAAGGAGAGGAAACCTTGGTGATATGGGAATAATCATACTCAGAGAGGAGATCAAGGGTAAACTTTCTTTGAATCATAATCAAACCTTGTGATTCCTGTAGAATTTCAATTCCTAAGAAGTAGTGTAAATTTATTTGATTCTTGATGCAAAACTCAGAATATAAAAATGCTTTGATATCTGAAATCTCTGCTGAATTATTTCATGTGATTACTATGCCATCCACATAAATGGCCAGTAAAGTGATAGAGTTCCATGCGTTTGAAAAATAAGGAGTAGTCATTTAGAGAAGATGAATACGCTTTAAAACTGAGTACTCCTGCAAGTCGAGCATACCATCATCGTGAAGCTTGTTTCAAAACATAAGGGGATTTTCTGAACTTACAAACATGTTGAGGACTAGGTGAAACTAATCCAGCAGGAAGTTTCATATAAACCTCTTCGTGCACATCCCCATGTAAGAAAGCATTGATTACATCTTGCTGATAAATAGGCTGACTTTTATTTACTGCCACAACAAGAAGACACCTGATGGTAGTCATCTTGACAACAGGGGAGAAATTTTCATTTGTAGTCAACTCTTTCTCTTTAAATATCTCCCCTGATAATGAGTCTAACCTTTAACCTTTCCACAGTCCCATCTGATAAATGTTTGACCTTATAGACCCATTTACAAGGTGATGCCTTCTTACCTTGTGGCAATAAAACTATATCCCATATTTTGTTCCTTTCCAGTGCCTCAATTTCCTTACTCATAGCGTCCCTCCAACTAGGATGATTAGAAGCCTCTGCATAACTACTAGGTTCTGAAATTTGAGATAGAGATTGAAGGATATGTTGAATCTAAAGTGATAAAGCTAAAAAAGAGAAGGTAGAAGGATGTACTGGAGTAGTAAAACATGCCTTAGACACATTTGTAAGGATCAAATTGCTAAAAATATAATCATCTAGATAGGCTGGTTTTCTAGAGACTCTTTTTGTTCTTCTTCAAGGTGGAGGAGGTGAAAAAGAACTTGGAAACTGAAGGTAAATAGGAGAAGTAGGAACAAAAGAAGATGGATCATGTTGAACAGTAGAGGGATTTTTAGATATATTAGTTTGATCGGATGAAATGGTAGAACTAGAACTAGGAAATGAAATGTTTGTACCATCAGTTGATTCATTAGTGTTGAAAGATTGAGGTGAAATGGGGAAAACAGATTCCTGATCATTTGAATATGAAGTGAAAAGAAAAATATCTTCATGAAAATGTACATCCCTTGAAATAATAATCTGCCTAGTCTCTAAGTCCAAACATTTGTATCCTTTTTTAGTATCTGAATATCTTAAAAAGACACAACGTTTGGCTTTAGGATCGAATTTCTCTGTTATAAGCTAGAGTAGAAACATATGTCAAACAATCAAATACCCGTAGTCTTTCATAAGTTGGTCTCTTGTTGAATATTACATCATAAGATGTTTTTCCATTTAGAACTTTAGAGGGTATTCTATTTATAAGATGAGTGGCAGTGAGGATGCATTCACCTTAATAATGAATAGGAAGTTTTGACTGGAAAAGTAAAGCTCTAGAAATCTCCAACAAATGTCTATGTTTCCTCTCCACAACTCTATTTTGTTGTGGAGTTGAAACACAAGAAGTCTGGTGAACTATCCCTTTAGAGGATAGAAAAGATGTTGATTCATTACTTTTTTCCAATTCAAGAGCATTGTCAGACCTTATTATCTTCACCTTAACATTGAATTGTGTTTCCACCATTGACATGAAATTCTTTAGTACATGAAAAGTATTACTTTTAATTTTCGACAAATAAGTCCAAGTTTCCCTACTAAAATCATTGAAAATAGTAAGGAAATATTTAAAACCATTATGTGTAGGTTCTTTATAAGGACCCCAAGTATCGATGTGAATAATCTCAAAAATTCTATTAGACTTGATGTGATTAATAGGAAAGGATAACCTAGATTGCCTTACAAAGGGACAAACATCACAAGTGCATTTAGAAAGAGAAGGAAAATTAATGAAGCTAATGTTTTTCATTGCATGAAAAGGAAAATACCACAATGTTTGTGTCAAAGTATTACATCAGATTTTGACTTGACAAAAACAGAAAAAGAGACTGAAACTGATTCAGAACATTTGTATGGAACTAACATATTTTTTGATTGCCTAAAATAATATCTATGAGTAGTACTACTTGGTTTAAGCAACAAGAGTTCATCCCTAGCCTCACCAAAAGCTTGAGCCCTCTTCATAAAAGGGACCTGCAAAAGACATCCAGTAGAAGTGAATAGAAGAGTAGACTGAAATTGTTTAACAAACTTGTCAACTGACAATAGATTATATCTAAAGGATGGTACAAATATAACATTATCAAGAATTACATCTGCAAAGATGGAAATACTACATCTATGTGTAATAATGACTTGGGATAGATTAGGGAGAATAATAAACATAGGAGCAGGCAAATGAGTCAAAAACTTGAAAACTTTAGGATTGAAGCACATATGCTCAGAAGCCCCTGAATCTATAATCCAAGAACTAGAATTCTTAGTAGCAAGACAAGTAAAAACATATGTGTAAGTTATACCAGCTGTAGCATTAGCATTTCCAGTAGCATTGATATCAGTTGGTATTGTTGAAGCTGATGGTTCTATTATCTTGTTTCCTCTGTAATATTGGACTACCTCAGCATATTCCTCCTTAGTCAATAACTATCTCATATTTGAGTTGCAGTAGTTAACTCTTTTTACATACTCAGTTGAGGCTGCATTGCTTTTGATTGTGGGTTAAAACTTCTTTGGCTTGGTATTAGTGAATTTGAAATTGAGTGGAAAACCAATCAATCTGTAACAATTTTTCTTGATATGGTTGGTCTTCTTACAGTGAGTGCAGAACAAGTTGGGGCTATTAGCCGGAAACCTTTGTGGTGATCTATTTTCCCAAGTTCCCTGATTGTGTGACTGGATTTTCTGGTTTACAGACACTTGATTAGCAACATATCCTTGGTTATCTACATGAGATTGAATAATTCCAATTCCATGTCTTCCTACCATAAAGAAAGATGAATCAGTTATAGCATTTCCATTAACATAGGTTTCCTTTTAATTTTCATCCTACAAAAGAAGGGAATAGGCATGATTAAGGTTATGAAGAGGTTTAATCATGATAATGTTACTCCTTGTTGGGGTATAAGCTTCATTTAACCGCATGAGAAACTTGATTAACCTTTCATCTTCTAGAGATTTGGTTAAATTCTATTTTTCTCCACATACGCATTTACAGTTACACTTATTATCTGAATTGAGTGAGTCCAACTCATCCCATAATCTCTTCATTTTAGTGAAGTAACATGCAACATCAGTATTAGCTTGAACAAGATCACTAAGTTCTTTTTGCAAATGAAAAAGTTTAGCTCCATTTGACTGTCCAAACCTTTGTTCCAAATCTGTATAAATGTCTTTTGCAATTTTTTAGTAAATAACACTATCATCTCAGTCCTTTGACAGAGAGTTCAGTATCCATGAAGTGACCATATCATTATATCTACTCCATGCTTGATATTGTGATGAATTTGGTTCTGGAATTTTGTAGGTAGCATCGATAAACCCTAGCTTATTTTTTGAGGAAAGAGCTATGAGAATGGTTCTTCTCCATCCCTGGAAATCCCTTCCATCAAAGGTGAAGTTCTCTAAGCTCATGTCTGGTGAATCTGAGGAATGAAGATACAAAGGGTGGCTAAGATCAATTTGATTCTCATTTTCAGATTGAGTTCCAGTTTGTGAAACAATGGTGTTGTCTCTCATTGTAACAATGAAGGAAGAACTGGAAGATTATCAAAACATTGTATCAAGAAAAAAAAACTTATTGCTCTGATACCATATAGGAAATTTAAGATAGAGATTTTAGAGAAAATTTTATGTGTTTATTTCTATCCATTGTAGTTGTTTTATGCAAGTTATGTACATAAAAATAAATGAGAAATGAAAATACAATATTTACACATATCCATTCTTTATTTATCTATGTACTAGCAAAATAACTAATTAGATTCTTGAGTGTGCATAGCACATGCTCCTTCACAACTGTAATTGTGTGTGTACGTATGAGATTATATCCATCTAATGTGAGATCAATGGTCCTTGGGTCTAGATGTGTCCTCCCTTTTATTTTCACTAAAATTTTAATCTCCAACTTTGGACAAGGACTTTCTGTTGTCTGAAAATTGATTTGTTTCTCTCCTCTTCTCCATTTCATCATCTTTTCCATTTCTATGTTTAATTACTAGACCATGTTGTACTCCAATATGTTGGATATGCAATATATTTATATTTTATTTATGATTTTTTTTCTCTTTTGCTGAATTTGTAATATCCAAGTTGTTTACCCAAAAAAAGATACATTTAAATTTGTATAAGGTCATGAATATGCATAAGTCTTAGCTTTAACTTATTAGATTGTGAGATTAATAGTTCAATATTGTGAGATTAATAGATAAAAAAGTAATGAGTTAAATCATGTGAAGCTTCAGGCTTTGACGATTTCATGGGCACTAGATACTGAGATATAAGTCTTAGCTTAGGTAACAATTGTGATTGAAGAGTGCTAAGGAAAAAGTAAGTAAATAATGAGAACTTAAGCTCAAGAATTATAGTTGTATTCCTTAGAATTCTGGATCCTTTACAAATGAATGAAATAAATCATTTATAAACAAGGGTGCGACAATAGCCAATAAGAAGCCCTAAAGTACTAAGACCAATGATTGTCAATCACGTGACGATGCCATTTCATGTGGTGTTAGCCAATGTCCGCGTATCTTTTCTTTTTATCTCTTTAGCCACGTTACTCAAATACGGATTCATCTATTCCGATCATATATCATTTGCTCATATTTTTATGGAACTCTCTTTCTTGAAGACTAAGGATGCTTCTTTGGAGGATTAACCTCTTCGATTTCTTGTCTCCCTTAGATCCTACTACCATGTATCCTTCATCCTTGATACCACATGATCCAGCCAATTTTGCTCAACGTACAAGTCGTGAAGTGTACTACTAGAAAAGAAAAAAGAGAGAAAGACTTAGGTTCAATAAACTAAGAAATGTGCTTGAAATAGATAGAGACATACAATATTGACTCAAATCATAGTCGTTCAATGAGTTGAGTCTAATAAGAATAGGCCAACACTGAA
Organism: Solanum tuberosum; assembly: GCF_000226075.1. Lineage (NCBI taxonomy): Eukaryota > Viridiplantae > Streptophyta > Magnoliopsida > Solanales > Solanaceae > Solanum > Solanum tuberosum. The sequence goes on from NW_006239362.1 coordinate 394,566, forward strand.
AGAATAGGCAGAGAAACTAAAAAAACATTCAAATAGGCTTACACTAATATTCTCCACGTAAGCGAGTAAGTTTCATTTCTGAAAAATAATATTTATATTTCAATAATTTATGCGAAGATGTATAATGAAAAAGACGAAGTTTTTTTATTCTTCTCTTCACAATCGTCCCAAGAATTTTACTTTGTTCTTGATCACTGAAATACTTACGACTAACCACTTGGAGTTGAAGACTTCTTTGTAAGCGGAAGACTTGCTAATCACCACTATAGAGCAGAGATTTTCTATGTATATATGTATTCTCTTCTATTCTTATGAAGACCACTTTATATAGGCATGAACTAAGATTTTGGGAATATTTTAATCTCCAAGTAAATTTGGAGGACCTTGGACTTGAAGAACATGAGCTGGATTCGTTTTGTCCCAACTTAAGATAATTATTTTTATTGTATTATATGAGAGTCTCCATCAATTGGTGACATGATCTAATAAGTTTGATTACAAGCAATTATAGTACAAACCACTTTTTAAAAATAAGGTTGTGCTTTAATTTGATGACCATTACGTATTCTTAAATTCATTGGATCATGTCATCCTTGACTATAGTACTCACATAACAATGTCTCTCAAATTAGTAATTATTAACACAACATGTCACGACTCAAAAATTAGTCACGATGACATCTACCAAAAACCCATCGATAGGTAAGAAAACCTATATCACGAAACGGTAAGTAACGGGCATAGTGGGCAGAAACCTCAAGCGAAAGAATAACAACATAATAGGAAAATAAACAATGGGAGAGAAGAAATGACATAAATATATGTAACAATACATGATTCAATCCCACGACCTAGTGAACGATGGTACAAAGCTACTAGAATGAGTACAAGCTCAAATTATAAATAAGCATAATAAATACACTTGTATCGAATACAAAAAACTAGTCAAAACTATATACAAATAAAGATGAGACAAACTAGGACGTCGTCAGTTCATGCTCTATCTCCGGATGACCCTGCTGCACAAGATCAATGGTGTCCAGCGAGGCTCAGATCTGCATTAGAAAAAACAGATGTAGAGTGTAGCATGTGTACCAACCAATAGGTACTAAGTATGCATCATAGGATGACTAAGCTTGTAAAGTAAATACAAAATGAAAATCAAGGAATAAAATGATGTCAAGGGGTCAGATGAAGGGAACAATAGCGATAAGTCTAACTATGCACTTCAATAAGCTAGAAAAAATGAAATGATAAAGTAAGGCAACTAACTATAACCTAATTAGACCTCATAGCCCAAAAGGCACACGCGCACACAATTGAAATGAAAGCAACCCCAAACAGACCCCCATAAACCTATTGAGTACACAAAAGAGCTAAAGCTAATTCTAACTAAGATTTGATATATTATTGAACTGAAATGGTCGAACCCGGACTCGAACCGCAGCGAAGGAACCCCGGAGAACCCAATAGAACCAAGATGTCAGGGCTCAAACCCGACTAATAGAACTGTACCCAGATTCAAATCGCAGCTCATAAAAATGCGTCCGCAGTTCATAAAATGATAATATAAATTTACGGGTATTTGTCATAATTTTTAGAACTTATGGGTAGAAATCATATTTTTTTAAATAGTCAAATATTTTTGGGAATTTGTGGCCAAACACATGGTAAAACTTCACCCAAATACGATTTGTCAAGAATATTTGAGAACTTGGGGTCAAACGCTAGCTAAGAGTTGACAAGTTTTGAACTTGAAATAGATGTCTCTTTCACCAATCAAATTTTGTGACTAAATGACAAATTGAATTTTGAAATTGGCTTTTTTAGCCAAGTCACCCAAACTACTCTTATTTTTAAAAAAAAAAAAATTCAATACTATTTATTGCTTTTGACATATTAATTTCTCTTTATATTTACCAAAAGTAAAGGTAAGAAATAGAAAAAAAAATACTAATAAAAATTCTCATTTGTTTTCTAAATATAAGTAACTTTAGATTAATTACTTTTACTAAAAGTGAAACGTTAAAACTTAATATTTTCCTTCTAAATCTAAAATTTTGATATTTCTCCCTTTTCCTAAAAAATTATAACCTGTAGGCTTCATTTGTTTTTAGTAAATTAAGATGTTTGATTTTGAACAAATGCACATCTATTATTAAGATGATATTAAGATTTAGATTTTCTAATCTGAATACATATTTAAAAATTAAAATTTAAAAATTAATTAATTAAATTGTTATTTTATCAACATCTGAATATATAAAATGTGTCTTTATTTAAAAATTAATAAATATAAAATTTAGATAAAGACTAAATTAATCTAATATTATATTAGTAAAATATTAATAATATAATGATTGGTGATGGTAATAACTAACGATGAATTAATGATAGTTATGAATGTTGATTTGAGATGATGTTGGTTAATGAAACTGGCTATGGATAGCAGCTAGTAGTGAAGATAGTAGTTGATTGTGATATGTAGTTAGTGGTGGCATGTAATTTACGGTTAGTTTTATGATGGTCGGCGATATATATACAATGGTGGTTAATGGTAATGATTTATAAATTCACATGAGTAATTGGTAGTTACTATGGTAATAGTAATGATAATAATAAATGATGGCTAGTGGATATTGTTTCTAGTGATTGGTGATGGCGATTAAGTGATGATAGTTGTGAGAGGTAATAGTTGATAATATAATGATGGAGGTATAAAAATGATAATTAATATGAATAATTAAAATTAATATTTTTAAGTGAAAATAAATAAAGCACGAGAATTATTGAATATGACTACTTTACCACTAAACTTTCGTCAGCATCCTGGTCAAATTCTCCAAATTGAATATTATTATGTGCTATTATGTGTCATCTTTTGAATTTCAGAAAAACGTACGGTTAAGTTAACTGCCATACTCTAAATTATCACACATAAAATATTGGATTTTACTAGTAACTAGTTAGTGGAGTTGTTATTTAGGCATAATACATAAACGTATTATTTATTTTTATTTTTATTATTTTGTCTTTCAATTTTGAGTGTACATAAGTAGATATTAAAATTTATATGAAATTGAACAAATAAAAATATTTGTCATGTGTGACATCCTACATAGAAGTTTTGTGTCTTATGCAACGTCCTACATGTATTATAACACGTAGAACGTGTGTGTACTTGTTCAATTTCATACACGTTTAAGTGTCTACCTATGCAAACCCATAATTGGAAGACATAAATATCACTTGAAGCAAAATTAAATAGCATCTTTATATGTTATGCCTATTATCTACTCCATCTATTACTTGTTGTCCATCTTATTATAAATAATTATCACAAATCACTTATTAATTTATCAAATTAAAATAAAATAATTTTTTAAATTATTTTACCATTACAATTAATTATTATTTTTCCTAAATAATTTTATAAGTCCAAAAAGTTAACTTTTTCAAAAGAGTGGATAAAAGATATATAATAAAATAAATCATTTATTTTATAAAAAATAATAATTAGTGAGCTTGTAAGAAAACAGAACAATTAATAGTAATTTCTTAAACAGAACAATTGTAAAAAAAAAAAAAAAACAATTAATTAAACAGAACAAGTATAAAAATTGAAAAAAAAAATTAAAAATTCTTCATTACTAACTTTGATATTAATAGTAAGACATAAAAATAAAATAATAAAAATACCTTTTTAATTATTATTTCTTAAAAACCTTGGGAAAAAAAAGCTGATAAGTAATTAATATGGGGCGGTGGAGGTAAAAAACAAAAGAAACTTCGTGCTACTTTCTTTTGTCTGCTGATCGAGTTCGTGTCCGTTTTAAAAGCACGAGATAGTTTTTAAGATAAAAAATAAAAATCAAATTTAAATAATTTTTAAGTTAAAAAATAAAAATTAGGAGATCTATTTTTTATTTTTAACTTATTTTATATTATTTCTTAACTTGTTTTAAGTTATTTTTAACCTTACAAAATACTCTCAAAAGTTAAAATTTACTTAAAAGTAAGTTTGACCAACTCTAAGAGTCTGTTTGGATAGGCTAAAAAAAAGTAGCTTTTAAATTAAAAAATAAAAAGTCAAACTTTAAATATTTTTAAATCAAAAAATAAAAAGTAGGGGGAGTACTTTTGGTTTTTAACTTTTTAAAGTCATTTTAAACTTATTTTAAGTTATTTTTAGTTTTGTCAAACATTTCCAAAAGCTAAAATTAACTTGAAAGTAGATTTGACTAACTTTTAAGTCAAACCAAACCGTTATAAATGTAGTTGTAGGAGATTATGTCATCTCAAAGATTCCCTTGTCCACATTTTTCTATACTAGTTTATATTTATTTTAAATTTTACATGTTTCTTTAGAAATAATATTGATATACAAATTTTATCATAAATTTATATTAAAAAATAAGTAATGAATATTAAAACAAAACATGAAAATAATTACCTTTTAATATATTAAAAATAATAAATAAATAAATAATTATTTTAAAATAGAGACGAGTAAAAATGAAAGAGAAGAATATTTAGAGTCCAAGGTTACTACTGGTCAACCATGTTTAATTACTCTATTTAGAAACTAAAGTTCATAGTCGTGATAGTACTGAACCTTCTTTTAGCTTTGTGATAAAGCAATTCCACCACGTATATAATAAAAAATAATGGAGTTGTCTATCACTATTAAAATTAAATGAATGATATATAAAAAAAAATATTTATTTACATATAGATTATTTTTATTTAATTAGATTTAGATGAGTTCTTGATCATCTATTAAATCAACAAAGTTAATAAATTTTGCATGAATACCAAATTATTAGCTAATCTCTTTTGTTTTTCAGCAAAAAAAGAAAAGAAAGAGGAAGTAAAATCAATGTGATGAACAAAAAACAGGTAAACACTATTTTGGTCAAAACTCTGAAGTCAAAAATCAAAACAATATAGTGGTTGGAATTTGCTAATCCCAAAGCCATTCTCATATTTTAGTCAAGCCAAATAGTCAGAGTCTGTTGATCCATCATTGGACTACCATGTTATTTTATTTTAATAAATATCATTTTGGTCGGTGACGAAGCTAAAAATTTTAGGATTCAAAATTTAGAATTATGTACTCTATATATCAACATTAGCATACCCAATGATTTAAAAAGTAATTTTAATCTATATATATTGTATATTTTTTTCAATAAATGATTTTCAACTGATCACCTTTTTCGGTACATAAATATGTCATTGATTTTGATATCCAACTTTGTAAATAAAGGAGATATTTTTTCAACCTCTTACATATTCTCGTAGTGTTGATCAAACACACTTTATGAATCGAATGATCATCTTGGACTATATTAATTTGACTTTAGTCCTAAATATTGAATAATTCTATGGTGTTCACTCCACAATTTATATACGTAGCAATGTGTATTATTTATCTTCAAGATATAAAATAGAATGATTAAAATTATGTCACTCTTAATAAGATAAATTTGAATTTTCAAAAATGAAGAAATATTTAATTTATAACTTATAAGTGACATTTCCTTTTTGAGGTCATTTCTTACAAATTCATATTTATATCTTATGCGTATTTTCTCTGTTTTCTTCTTCATATGCATCTACACATTCGGTCAAATAAAGAGATGTGCTGAATAATTTGAGTTGTACACTATTATTATCTTTTGTTATATATTAAATTTTAAATATATCAACAAAAATATAAGTTTTAGTAAGAATACTGAAAACTCAAAAATAAAAATGATTGAAGATTTAAAACACTCAAAAACATTTGCACTTGTGTTTTACAAATTAAACTACTTTTATACTAAAGAATCTTGTTAAATGATTTTATATATTCATCATATTAAACGGATATCTTATTAAAAATATTTGTTTCATATTACTTGATTACTTACTAAATCAGGATAGCATTAATTAATTTTTTCTCATTTTGCCCCTACAATTAATATGACATTTGGAAGTTTAAACAAATTTTGAAGATCCAAAAAAGATTTTTTTTTCTCAAAAGGCTAATTAATATGAACAAAAACGAAATAATAAAGCTGATCAATCTATTAATGATTTCTTAATTACTACTCCATGTAAACTATTCTCTGTGTCTAATTACTTGTCCACTTTTGAATTGACCCACCTATTAAGAAAATAATGATTGGCATAGTAAATTTACTATTTTATCCATATTAATTATGAAGTGGATGAATTGAAAATTTAAAATTTTCAAAAAATTCTGCCTTTTACAAAATTAATTAATTGAGAGTACAATAAGTTTAAAAAATTGTCCTTTCTTGATTTGTCAAAATGGACAAGTAAGTTAAGACAACTGAAAAAATAGAAAATGGGCACGTAATTAGAAACAGAGAGAGTATCATATATAAGTGTCTAGAAGCAGACAATACTTGATCAACATATATGCTTCTTCACGAAAATAAAATTAAACATGTAATTAGGAATAGAGGGAATAGATATAATAAAGGGCTTAATGCCTGACGTTTAATTTTAAAAATAAAATAAAATAAAATACTGAGTTTTACGTATCTTAAAACATTGATTACTAAAAAGTCAACTTTATCATAAAGACAGAATAAAATATATAGTAAAGTGTCCACACTAGTTCACATTGCTAACACTATCACTCACTTTAATATACTCTAACTATTAAGTACTTCCTCCGTCCCATTTTATATGTCACCTTTTTTATTTGTATTTGCATTAAGAAATGAGGTAATTTTACTCTTATGCCCTTATGCCCGTTTGGCCATAGATTTCCCAAGTAAAACTTGGGAAAAAATTTGGCAAATATTGTTTGTCCATACACTTTCTCATTATTTGGCAAATTTTTTTGGCAAATAACCCAAATTCCCAAATACTAGTTTTTTCTAGTATTTGGGCCAAATCTCATTATTTGGAAAGTTTTAAAAATTCAAATTTAACACCAAACTTTTATCTTTTACAAAAACACTTTATTTATTAACACCAACCAACTCAATCAAATCTCCATCTGCTAACTAACTCAATTAATAAATTTTTCTATTATAAAGAGCATACATGTACAAGAGCATACATTGCAATATTTATTTCCTTCTGTTTTCTTCTTCTTTTTCAAATTCATATTAGTTGTATTTTCATTATCATGATTTGTACTAGTCTTTTTTAACGATGCGACTATTTACTGTAATGATGCTTTTTGATTTGTTGCGGAAGTCATGAATCTTGTTACGCGACATTTCTATTTTGCTATGTAATACAAATTTATGGTTAGTTTTGATAGTTTTAAAAACTTATGGGCATAAGTCATATTTCTTAAAAAATTGAAATATATTTCCCAAATACTATGGCCAAACACATGGTGAAATTTCACCCAAATCTTCACCCAAATAATATTTGAAAATCTATGGCCAAACGCTAGCTAAGTGTTTGGTGATATAGATTTTGGCATTTTTTTTCACAATCTATATAGGACCCTCTGTAATGTGCTTAAAACAATTTGTAATAAATGATGAATATGTTAGATTTCAAAATTATAAATGCATTTGGATGACTATTTAAATTTTAGAGTTTATTTTTGGAGTCAAATTTTCACCAATTGATCCAAAATATTTTAAAAAATCAAGTTTTTCCCACCTCAATTTTCCTATATATTTTGTGTAAAATGTTTTTTATATTTTTATATATAAATTCTTAAAGCAAACATGACAACATCACAAAATATTCAAATTTTTGGTTGAGTCTTCTATTTTTACATCCTTTGAACTTTTTGAAATGTCATCTTCCTTGATAAAAATTTGTTGAAGCTTCAACTTTGAAGATTATTTTTGAATTTTGTTCATTTTTTATTTTTAATTTGTTTGTTGATATTTTTTTTCTAAAATCAGATTTTATAGAATAAGTAGTGAATAAAGAAAGTAGTTAATTAATGAATGAAGTACTCTCCCAATGAAATTAATTACTTGTAGATTTTCTAGGTTAGTCAAAGTAAATACATTTTCAAGATTAATTAATTAATCTATCAAGGGTATAATGGGCAAAATATGGTAATTGATGCATAAATTTTATAAAATGACATATATTGTGGTCTAGCTATTTTTAGAAAGGGATGACATATAAAATGGGACGGAGGGAGTAGTTAACGATAGTTAGGTGGGACTTAGGAGGGAGAAATAATTCTCTAACCTTTTATAAAATAATTAGTGTTATGTCTTTTTTTCTAATAATTTTTTATGTTTACATATAAGAAAATTTATGTTTGCATATAATAGATCTAAAAAGGTTATTTTCTTCTATTGATATTGTAAAAGGATAAAAGATTCCATTTCCTTTAGAGTCTAGTGATGGGCTCAATAATATTAATGTAGTTTCAACTTATTTTTAAAAGGATGTTTAAATATAATTCTAATTTCAAATACTCTCTTTCTAATTTAACATCAAATACTATGATTCATTTGACCTTGACAATTATTCAAAAACATTCAGAATTGTTTTTACTTAAAATTAGTTTCTAACCATGAAAATTATAAGTACAACTTCAACCAAATATTTGCAGAACATCCAAAATCTGTTTTCACTTTATCCACTTTCAGTTTTTCATTTTAATATATATATATATATATCTCCCCAGAAATCTCGCTCGCCACACTCCCTCGCCTCTCTCACTTTATACAAACACAAATGTATAAATTGTGTTTCTGTTTGTATAAAGCGAGAGAAAACTGTATATACAAATACAACTACATATATTTTCGTCCTATACACTTATAATTATACAAAAACAGATCTTCCGCTACCAGTTCTCTTTTGCCTTTCTCTCTTTCTCGTTTTATAAAAATTACTATGTTTAATTTGTGTTGTATAAAGCGAGAGAGATTTGATATACAAATGTTTTATTTCAATTCAATTGTATACATTCAAATTTTATGCAGATATACAAACATAAAGAACATATACATATACAAACGCAACTTTCATAGACATAGACGCTCGATTTATACAAATCGCTGCAATAATACAAATCAGATGTCTGCGATTTTATACAAACCAAAGTTGCCTGCGATTTTATACAAACCAAAGCTGCCTGCGATTTTTACACAGATCTGATGCTCCATATCAAACATAAAATTTGCTATGGAGCACAATTATGCAAACTATAGCTATAACATACAAATATGATTTTTATGTTTGCTAAACCTAAAATTTACTCTATATAAAATTACCCCACTTAAATTATATTTCATACTTTTTAGAAAAAAGTTTATTTAAATAACCAAATATTATTTGCAAAAATAAAATCAAATACAACTTCCTCTTTAACTCGCAAGTTAAAAAATTTCAAATAAAATTTAAAAATAAATAAATTGTATGTAGTAGTTCATATATGGAATTAACCAATGACATTATGTGACTATCTATTTTGAGATATTACTCTTGTAGAGAAAATCTGATATATATTTCTGTAATGTCATGATCCGTTGTTATTCAAAAGGCACCTTGTGCAAAATCTCAAAAAAATTTAAAATACGTTGTCAATCTAAAAGAGGGAATGACACGACAAAAATCTCAAAACTGAAATTTGATCCGACCTGACGTCACTCCGCCATACCGAGATACTCTCGCTATGATGACGCCACTACGGCAGCAAGTCAATTGCTATATAGTGGGATAAGCGGGGCAGATGTTCAGAAAATGTGAATTCTTTTAATCTCCTCCTTCTATTCGGTGGTAAAAATTAGGTGAGCGTTATTCCAAACAACCCCAAAAGTTGCTCCAAGCTTGGGGATAGGGGGAGGAATTCTAGCGCAAGGTGGGTTAAATCCATGAATTTTCAATCTACATCCGTCAGGATTTACTGAGGTCAGAAACTCGTGTTCAAAGTTCTTCAGCAGTTGCTTGGTGTGTTCAGGTAGACTAGGTTCTTAACTCAGTAGTAGACCTATCTTTACTTACATTATATCTTGTAAATAGTCGGAGATTGCATGTATAGGCTTTTGGACACGAAGTCTGCATGGTTTAATATGGAGTTAGTTATGACATACGTTGATAATGAGCCTGATTAGGTTGAAAGTTTGACTTCGTATTGATTTCTAGGTGTTATCATGAGGGAAGGTGGGTTTTGGGTAATCGAGTTTCAAGATGGAAACTATCCAAAAAGAGGCGTCGGTGAGTGGGTGATGGTTGTTGTTTTTTGTAAAATTGATGTATGTATGCATGTTAAGTGTCTCTATAGTCAAACTAGTAATGCATGTATGGAAAAACATAAGGATTGAATGTGAAATGATGAATTGTTGATAATCTTATGATGAAGGTGTTTTGGTTACTTGTATTTTTCAAGTGTATTTGTATATTTTTTTTGGTGATTGTCATTGTGTTTGTGTGACTAACGGTTGGCTCAGGTACTATATTTCTTAATTATCTCAAGTACCACGTCCGGTACATACTGTTGGTTGGCTCGGGTACGGAGTACCACGTCTAATACGGGATATCTATATATGATTGGCTTGGGTATCACACCAATACAAATTACTAACGATTGGTTCAAATTCCATGCCTGGTACTTTAACCGTTGTGTATGGATTCCCTGAGTGAATCAGGCTTACTTTTTCGTAATGTGATTGTTATATGTTAGTCCATGAGTAGCCGAAATTTGTGTTTAAATGCAGGGATGATTCTTGTATATATCAAAATTGCATATTAAATACTATAAGTGATGTGTTAGGAATCCTTGATGGTCCAGGGTACTTGAAAGGTACGACGAATCAGGTGCGGCTTATGGTAGCGTCGTTGATAATGTTTTTTATGAAGGCTAAGTCCGGGTGGTGACTGGAGTTGGGTTTACTCACTAACTTACATTGTGTTGTCGGTCTGGGTGGTTTGGGATATATACGCAATGAGTATTTGAGCCAAGGTGGTTTAGTAAAATCTTGCCAGTGTTTTACTAAATTGGTCAATGGTTAGGGTGTTGACATGAGAGCTTGAGGGATAGTAGTAGACTGGTTCACAAAATTAGTAGTGGGCTTGTATTCGGGAAATCTCTCTGTGATAGAAGGGTTAGGTTATGATCTGATATGAGGGCGAAATGACCTAGATGGTGGAGTTAACAACGAAATGAGGTGGAGTGACTTGAGGTAGGGCGTATGAGTTTCAAGATAATGTTACATGTAGTAAGAGTGGTGACTAAGGCTGGCAAACGGACCGGTTTTTGTCCGGTCCGGTCCGGTTCCGGTCCGGTTCCCGTACCGGTGAGACCGGTACCGGTTGAACCGGTAAGGAACCGGTCTTAAGGGTACCGGAACCGGTACCGAAACGGAACCCGGATTTTTATCCGGTTGATCCGGTTCGGTAAGAACCGGTTCCGGTCCGGTTCAACGGTCAAATTAATTTTTTTTTTTTTTTTTATTTTTTTTTAAATGTGAACGTTAAGGAGCCGTTGGGCCCTTTTAGCCGTTGGGCTGGGGCCCAAAACGGCTCCAAACA
>NW_006239362.1:408796-447496 GCF_000226075.1 Solanum tuberosum
TTAAAGTTATAAACTTTAAAATTTAAAGTCAATTTTAAACTTTAAACTTAAAGTTATTAACTTTAAAATTTAAAGTCAATTTTAAACTTTAAACTTAAAGTTATTAACTTTAAAATTTAAAGTCAATTTTAAACTTTAAACTTAAAGTTATTAACTTTAAAATTTAAAGTCAATTTTAAACTTTAAACTTAAAGTTATTAACTTTAAAATTTAAAGTCAATTTTAAACTTTAAACTTAAAGTTATTAACTTTAAAATTTAAAGTCAATTTTAAACTTTAAACTTAAAGTTATTAACTTTAAAATTTAAAGTCAATTTTAAACTTTAAACTTAAATTCAATTGAAACTTTAAAGTAACTTTAAAGTTTAAAGTTTTAAATTGAAGTTTTTTAATAATATAATTTTATTAATTAATAATATAATATTATATAATAATTAAAGTTAATAAAAAAATAAAAAAAAGTTACCGGTACAAAATGATCCGGTAAGAACCGGTTTCGGTCCGGTCCAAACCGGTTCCAATCCGGTAACTAAGGGACCGGACGGAACCTTTGGAAATTTCCGGTAAAACCGGTTTAGGTAAGATCCGGTTCCGGTAACGAAATCCGGTAACGAGGACCGGTCCCGGTACCGGTTCCGATAAAACCGGTCCTGTTGATCCGGTCCTATCCGTTTGCCAGCCTTAGTGGTGACTGAGTGGATCGGGGTCTTAATGTTACTCCCTTCGTCCAACAGTACTTGTCCACTATATTAAAAATAGATGTCCAACAATACTTGTCCACTTTATTAAATCCATGGATAATTTTACACTTAGTTCCTAATTTACCCTCATTATTAATTATAGTCATTTCTCTATTACATTTTTCAAGACATTATATTTATTATATTCAAAGGGTGATATAGTAAAATTACCCTTCTATTTATAGTTTCTTAAGGGGTGTGCCAAATCAATAGTGGACAACTATTGTTGGGCAGAGAGACTATCTCCAAGTTTAATATTTCTTTAGTTATTTACATGATGTTATGTGGTGGATTTGGATCGATCGATGATACTACCAGTATGTGTTGTTTGTTTAGATACTACTTGTATATCCTAGGGGTACAATTTCCTTCTTTAACATCAATCTCTTCATTTACTTCAGAAGTATATTCATAAATCCAAACATTTAGTGCATATGGCATGTCGGAAAACTGATACATCTGTTTTTAAAACGTGAACTTCTACCTCAGTGTTTTCATACACTTGGAAGATACAAGTTGTCCCCAAAGAAATTGTTGATACCTCCCATCTTCAATCATTAATAAATCGTCGATGGATATGTGTATCACCAAGTTGAGAAAAAATGAATATGTGGATAAACACTTTGTTATTTGTCCTTGATAGTTACATTTTGAGATATTGAGAATAAGACGATACCTTCAACCCCTATGGTCAATTCGAATTCTCTAAAAAAAGTCATGTTGTACGTAGAGCCAAACCCTAATGAGTGGGCTAGGATCTATTTAATGACGTATTTCATAGACTACAATTTCAAAACAATGATCATCAATTAAAAATAATAAAAAATTATCCACATAATACATGCTGAAAAAATACACCATTTAAACTAAAATGTGAACATCAAAATTTAAGTATATAATACATAATTGCAACTATAAAGTATCTTATCTATGTATATGATACATAGTGATAAAAAAATGTATCCGATACTCATTACAACTTGATAAACTGTAAATGTCTCAAAATTTTGTATATGATATTGATTATAACTTCATGTACTCATTATGTAATTTTTATGTATCAAGTACAAACTATGTTGTATATGATACAACATTTTGCATATTACAGCTCATTGTACACGATGAACTTTATAACTTGATACATTTATAACAACTGTTCAAATAGAGAACAAGATTAGGGTTTTATGTATCAACATAGTATATTTAAATCATGATACATAGCAATATGAGAATATCACTTTATCAATAATGTATAGATTTTTGAAACAACTAACAAAAGGCAATATCAAATATCAAAGTAACGTAAATAGATGGAAAATACTTGCCCTAGGTAGTGTCGGTCAAGAAATTGCAGATGCAACTTTTCTACCCCTTTTGGGATTTTTTTTCCACATTCACTTTAGAAGATGGAGGTTGTATCCTTCTTCAACTTCGATTTCTCAATATTTTGATTCATCATTGATAATGGATCATGCTGACGTTTAGATCTGTTTTCAGCCCAATTATCATCATTAGAATCCTAAATTTGATTAACGTTAAATGAGTTTAACTGGGTAATCTCAATACTAAAAGAAGGAGCACCATCCATATGTATCAAGAAATTGATGATGAAAAAAAAAAAAAAAAAAAAAAAAAGGACAAATTGTAAAATGGTGAAGACAAAAACTACCTATTCGGTGAGTTGAATTTGATTGATTGGAGAGAGAAAGATTTTGAAAATCAAATTGTGTTGAAGGATATAACTGATTAGATTATGAGAGTGAAAATAGGGAGAGATTGAAGGAGTGAAAATAGGAATGGGGAAATCCTATGGGAGTGAAGATAGAGAGAGATTGAAAATAGGAATGGGGAAACATGGATTTGGAGTAGATGACTTATGTATCCGGAAGATTGGGTTTTGGGGGAAAATGAGGAATTTTTGTAATATTTTAGAATGGTAGGAAATAATAGAAAATATGGTAAATAAAGATGTGTATATAGGTAATTTTTTTCTTTTTGTGAGGGAAAAAATGACAAATATACCCAAACTATTGTAAATTGTATGCAAATACCCTCTGTCATACTTTTAGGACACTGGTGCCCCTGCCGTCCAAAAACTAAAGCATATATACCCTTCATTCTAACGGAAGACTAAATAGGGACATGTGACGCAATCTTATCCGTCGATCCGATATTTAATAAATGTCGAATTTGTGGATAAGATTATGACACGTGTATGTCCGTTAGTATAAAGGGTATATACACTCCATTTTTAGAGGGCAAAGGCACCAATATCCCTAAAGTATGACGGCGAATATCTACATACCATTTACAATAATTCGGAGGTATATTTGTCTTTTTTCCCTTCTTTTTTTTTAAATTGGGGTAGGGAAGGTGAAATAATGGAGAAAGTTTGGTAACTAACCAACTAAGCTTATTACGAATTTATTTGAATTGGCTTTAAAGCATTTTTGTAGTGTTTAATTAAGTAAAATAAAAAAGTGTTTTTAAGCCACCAAAAAAAAACCCATAAGCCCAACAAAAGAGGATTCCTCAAGATAGGATACATGCTGCTCCAAATAGGACTTTTCAGTTCAGCTTGAATGCTACAACCTGTTGGATATGACACCATTTTAAGATTCTTGATCTGGCACGGTTATTCTCCATCTCGATGAACGGTAAGCACCTAAATGGTTGTCCCATGTTCAAAAGCTACTGATCCATTCGTGCATACCTAGCCAGAGACAGTTTACAGTGAGAACTTTCCTCCTCATTGTAAAAGCTAGGGATCCATCCCCGCATACCTGCAACTAGGATGGTCATGTTAGTGAAAATACACTCATAGTAAAAGAAGATCTTCCATAATTTCCATACTAGCCTATTATGCAAATGGCTAACAGAATGGCAATTGAACATATGTATTTTCAAGAACAAGATCTCGGTTCTTTTCGTGTATCCTATACCACCTTTATCTTCACATAAACCAAAAAACATGACATGAACAGTGATGCTGGTTGTCAATTCAGATGCAGAACTAGACACCAATTCAACTTCTCCAATCGAAAAAAAAAAGAATCAAATTTCTCTAGATACAAGGATTACAAACAAAATGGTCAAATGGGGATTGGCCAAATGGAAAGGATCTTACTTACATGTCAATCAAAGTGAACAAGAAAATGTTTATTAACTTGCGTAAGAATATGGCTTGACACCAAGTAGTGGCTCCATACTGGACAACTGATGTTGCAGAAAATTGTACACTGATTCAGTTGTCATGGCAGCTATTCGAGTAACAACTCCAATTCCCTGCAAGGATATATCTCTTGTGAAGCATAACATGGAAGTGAATTCTGGTTTGCACTTCAAAATGGTTGACAGTTTTTCTTTTCAACAAAAATTAACAGCATGAGAAGAGCATCTTTAGATGTATTATATGCCGATTTTTTTTAATTTCTTAACGGTAGTAAACAATACTTTCATCAAATTCCATGGTATGAAAAGAAATAAAATGCAGTAGAAAAGAAGTTCAAAACAGAATGTCTAACAGAGATAGAAGTTTGGTGATGGTACTAGTTCCGACATTGTATTTCTGTGACTAGAACAGTATACAGCCCAGAACAACAAGATTGCAAGTGGAGAACTCCCTCCATTCCACTTTGTTTGGCATGGTTCGAAGTATGAAGGTCGAAGTACTTAATTTTTGGTGTGAATCCAGATATTCTTCAAGTTTTTGGAAATAAAGTTTGCATATTTGGCAACAACATAAGAAGTACTATATGTCAAAATAACTGATAAATTCAAAATATATTGAAAAAATATTTAAGAAAAATGTGGTCACCTTTAGAAATTGTAGATGTGTCGAACAAAGTGAAATGGAGAGAGTAGCAATTAAAGGATTATGTGTCAGATATTTTTGAAGTCTTGGAAGACCAACATGGAGAGGGGCCAATAAGTGAAGAAAACAAAGAAAAAAAGAAAACTAGTACAAAATAAATCAAATGAGGATGAAAGCAACATATGCACAACCCAAGTAAAATATTTTGGGGTTGACTTGGTAGTTAAAGCAATAAGTAGATTGAATAGATAACACTGTCAAATTTATAGGTAAGGTATATCAAGAAAATGAATGGCCTTATTTGCACAAAGACCTAATTGATAAGCTCAAACAAATAGACCTGTAATTCACAGGTCATTCACATATAAGACAACTAGAGAGATGGAGTAGGTGTTGATGTATGTTACCTTTGGACCAAATATGCTGCAGGAAGCAAGAAAACTTGGTTTGGTCAAGTGATGATCATTATGTCTACTAGTGGATTGTCTTGAACCAATTGTAGGCATGTGTAAACTCTGAGACATTATTTTCTTTACATCTTCCTGGATTTGGTTTTGAATGTGCTTCAACTTTGGCCTGCAAACAAGTAACAAAAGTTGATCTTCCTGTTTTCCAAAACAGATGAATGCTGACTTAAAAAATAAAAATAACACTAAGAACCAGAAAAGGAATGACAATGGGGGAGTGAAGAATATAAGTACCAGGTGAGTAACCTACACACCCCAGTAATATCACCATTGCGATCACTTGATAGTCTTGCATACGCTCAGCTATATCTGAACATGTTCCTTGTTCTAGCAATGACTGATTAAAAGAAAAACAGTTAAATAGCTGCAGCATGACATGAAAAACATGATGTTCAGATGAGTCACTCTAAATATCTCATTTAAAATAGAAGATCAGTGTGAGGGAGATTCCCTATTGGAAAAAAAGGAGCACCCGTGGATATGCAATCGATCAAGTGATATTCGTTAGTGGCTAAGACCCTTATGGAAATGGAAAGGGAACATCATGAGTCATGCCCTAAATGAAAGGCTGGTTCTGTGTTATTGAGAAAGAAAGAGAAGGTAGAGAGCAGTCATCAGGGGTCCAGCTAAGAGGCAGGGAAGTCTCTAGGGTGGAGATGCCGGGGTCAGTACAACAGATTTTTGGACTACATCTAGTAGACCATACTTGGAAAACAGAGAAGAGATATGGTACATCATTTTTATGACTCGTTTCCAGATACAAAAATGTGTGCCACACATATATTAGTTACAACTTACAAGTGGTTAGCAACTACTATACCATAAGTGCCATCCAGGATTTTAAGGTAGTGGGTGCTCAACGACTATAGATGTAATTAGCTACATACCATAAGTGCACAACTCCTTGAAACTTGATGGTTAAAAATAATTTTACGAGCAAGTTGAAACTAATATTATTGTTACCAAAAAAAGAAATCGACAATCGTTCTCATATAGTTTCCATGGTATTTGTAAAATGATAAATAATATTATCATTATTTATAGAAATCTTACATTTTACTTAACAAACTAGACAACTATTTAAGGAATCATGAAAAAGGTTACATAAATCAATTTTTCTATAGTCAATGAATGAGGAAGGTATTGAAAGACCAAGTTATACAACATACCCATAAAACTCAACGCAAGTCAGTAAATTTTTAAAATTCATTTCTCAGAAATTCTCAATTTCTTAAATACCAATTTTGTAAATCAAAACACCATAGAATCTATGCAAAAGCTCCAATCAGTAATAAGTTCAACTGCTTTAGAAAACATCCCAAAATTGAACCAAAAGGTTATGTTTGCACATTATCACTCAAGATAAAGCATTTGAATTTAAAACTAAAGATGGTTGTTTTATTGGATTGTATATTTTTCTTCCATGTTTTTGCCACTATAATTAACGAAAGGAAAAGGAAGAGTGGAAGGAAAAAAGAATGTCAGCGACGGAGGAAGAAAATAAAAAGTTAGGGAAATAAGAATTAAAAAGAAGAATCAGCCCGTTTTGATAATATGATTGGGTGTTGTTGCCGAGGGTTGAACCCAATATTCTCTGAGGTTGGTAGCTCAAAAAATAATGGCTCAACCAGGGCACTTGTCCATTCTTTCATTCTATGGGTGCTCACACAATATTTATCTAGTGTCTTTAAAATTTCTATATACAAAAACACATTTTCTGCTCAGGGTTAATGGGTGCTCGAACACCCACATCATTAAATGTGGTTCCGCCCCTGTGCGGTGCAAGTTGTAAAAGATGGAACTGACTAGGACATAGTTACTCAACAGCCTTAATCAGAAATAAGGCAGAGGTTGCTACTTCATTATAATTGTTCAAGTTGTTACCGCAGTCCTGTCTCTCTAGTTCTTCTCTGTCTTCTTTAATTTGGGAGGGCAGGGGTCAATTGGAAAAGTTTTCTTCTCCAAATGCTATATGAGGCAAAATGAGGACAAAGCACTGAAAAATTCCTAGCAATATTGTCAATGAGACCAGTAAGACTAAGAGAAGAATAGAAGCTGAGAAAGCATAGCATTATTCTCTATAAGCTTTTTCATTTACCGTGGTTAAAATTTAAAAACATTTAGCTACTTTCCTTCTTTTTTTCTTTATGGCTTTCCTGTTAGCAATTCATGATACCATGTTCTGTTGTTTTGGTTTCCTTGTTATGCCAGTACTGGATGTATCAGATTTTGCAGGGTTACAACCATCCAGGGGACATCTGTAAGGAATATCCGCTCATTGTTGACACTCTTAATTTAGATGATGCTAAGATCGCTTATACATAGCAGGTTATGTAAGATAGTCATAGAGCCAAGATGTAAGAGAAAAAAATTAATAATTTTTTTACATGAAATAAAGGCAATAAAAGAAGTGATGGACAGGTTAAAGGAACCAACAACATACCCAGAGAAATCCCACAATTGTGATCTGGGGAGGGTAGAGTGTACATAGACCTTACCCCTACCTTGTGGAGGTAGAGAGGTTGTTTCCGAAGGACCCTCGGCTCAAGTGCAGCAAATCAAAATAAATATGGAAAGGGAAAACGGCAGTGAAGAAAACATGGCAACTAATGAGGAAAGCAGTACAAAGCATTTTTCAAAAAAAGAAATAGGAACAACGGACAGGTTAAAGGCAAAACCCACAGTATTTATTCCAATTATCTAAAAGTGAAATTCCTACAGATGTGACTATCTATGTTTCTTGTTAAGCAAAATGAGATTTCTATGTTTCTTGCTATGGAAAGGGCAGATTGAATCAGAAGAGCCTGATATAGTTGTACTTTATAAAAAATGTATACTACTTTCTACACATTAAAAAATACAGACTGATAAACAAAGAAACTTACTGTATCAAGGAATAAAGGCTCATCACCATTATGAAAGATGTTATTCATGCTCCTATAAAGATCAAAATCCCATTTTTCTCCTCTTTCATGACGGCCACTAGTTATCCAATCAACAAGAAGCAAACTTGAGTCTGACATAACTTTGAACACTTGCTTCTGGGAATATTTTGCAGTGGAGAAACAGGTCACCGGATCTGGAATTACAGCCAAAAAGGCATTGCTTCCTATTCTTGCCTACAGCATCATAACAACCACTTTTACTAAGATGGCTAGCTAGGGATCAAATTAGATAGTTAGAAGGATCCAAAATGATAAATAACAAAAAAAAAGATAATGATGTGCTCTTTAGAACTTACTACATGTTCTCCCACAATCCTCATCATCTGTTTACCAAAAGTTACCTTTTGAACTGAAAATTCTTTGTGTTTTCGTTATAAATTGGAACTGATATGCACCCAAGGGTGTGGCCTAGGGGTCAATGAATTGGTTGAGAGTAATGAGGTCTCAGATTCAAATCCAAGGGAGACAAAAACACTCGGGGCCTGTTTGGAAAGCCACCTTGGTAATTAGATTTGGTGTAATTACACTGTCTGTCCTGTTTGGTTGGGCATGTAATTACTTGGTCATCAGGTAATTGGGTGTAATTGGCAGGGTGTAATGACACTCTCCAATTCACAGGGGGAGGCTGTGAATTGCTGGTAATTACATGGTATAATTACAAGCTGATTACTTTTAAATTTCTTCCTTTTATTTTTGTTTGAACTTTTTTCGTTTTAATGTATTTTTTTTTTATTATTTTAATTTTTTTTTTTTTTTTTATTATTTTAATATTTTCTAAAAATATTTTTTTATATTATTTATATTTTGTTTCCTTCTTATTCTCAACTTTTACTTCATGTGATTCCATGCTATTGACTTGATATTTTACATTACAAGCTATTTTTTTTTAAGTTAGAGTTGATAGATTATCTTTTTTTCAAATGTTTTATAATTTTCTGATATTATATTTATGATATTAATTTTTTTTGTCAAACATGCATTTCATGATGTTCATAGAAATTATGTACTTTTAATTTTTAAGATTAATTTAATTAAAATATACTAAATTGAAAAAAATAAATCAATTATTTTTTTATAATATTAGTTAACATATGTTTATTAATTAATATATTTTCAAGAGACAATATATATCTTAAATATTTAATTTAATATTATTTATAAAGGCCCTTATTTGTCTAATATAAAATTTTTATTTTAAATAATTAATTTTTATTTTTAAAATTCAATATAACCTTATGATTACACTTGTGCAACCAAACAGTACACTTGTAATTACACTGTAATTATACTATGGCAAACAAATAGGTCATCGTAATTACTAGGCTGGTAATTACTACCCTAGTAATTACACCAATTCCAATTAACTGGTGGCTTTCCAAACAGACTCTAGGTAATTCTTCCCATATGTCCTAACCTTGGTGGATAGAGTTACTTGGTATCTATTGCAAGTGGAAAGTGGCAAGTATCCCGTGGAATTAATCGAGGTGCGTGAAAGCTAGCCCGGACACCACAGTCATCAAAAAAGAAATTGGATTGATATCGTCAAATTTCAGGCAGAGGCCTTATTTTAAAATTTAGAACCAATGATCACACCACAGTATCTTTTGTTATGGCTATATCCAGAAGTGGAAGCTATTATGTATCTTTTATTATGGCTGTATCCAGAAGTGGAAGTTGTTGTGTATCCTTTGTATGTCTTTTCTTTCATAAGTTAACCATATCAACTTCTTAAAATACATAAAGTACAATCATATTTGAAAGCAAGTTAGCTCATAACTCTATCCACCCTACTTGATTGATAGCTACCTATATTAACTAATGCAGACTATTTCAAAATCAAGGACTCCGTTTACACACAATTTCTAGCTCAACCATTTTGACACCAATTCAGGTTCTCAATTTCCCTTTCTTTCTTTTCTTTCTTTATCTTCTTCCCCTTCAGCTATCTCTCTAAAGATCTAGCCTTCGCTTGCTTTTTTTGCATCATCAAATTTGATACAATACTTTGGTTCCTAGGGAGGTGTTTGTAGTCTAGAGGTGTACATGTGGCTTGCATTAGGGAATTTAAGGACATACGATGGAGCCAAGACCCGAGTAAGAACAACGAGAGGTGACTCAGAATACTCTAGATCATGATAGGGGTTGCACCAAGAATCATCCCTTAGCTCATTCCTATTTGCCGTAGTGATGAACGAATTGACGAGACATATATAATGGGATGTGTCGTGGTGCATATTATTCCCAGATGACATAGTTTTGATAGACGAGATGTGCAGAGGAATTAATTATAGGCTGGAAGTTTGGAGACAAACCATAGAATCTAAAGGTTTCAGGTCAAGCCGGACTAAAACTAAGTACCTAGAGTGCAAGTTCAATGACGTAACATATGAAACAAAGGTAAAAGTGAAGATCGATTCATAAGTCATACCCAAGAGGGGGAGTTTAAAGTATCTTGGGCCTATAATCTAAGAAAATGGAGAAATTGACGATGATGTCGTCCACCATATTAGAGAGGGGTGGGTGAAACAGAGGCTCACATCTGGGCTATTATGTGATAAGAATGTGACGAACCTACACTATTGTATGGGGCAGAGTGTTGTCCAGGGGCGGAGCTACAACCAAGTAAGGGTGGTCAGCCGAACACCCTTTGTCGGAAAATTATACCGTGTATATAGATAAAATATTGTCTAATATCTGGATATATAACTAATTGAACACCCTTAGAGAAAATAAAGGCTTGTAGTATGGCGGTAAGCATGCTCATTTATGTCTTTGAGGTCTACGGTTCGATTCTCACTAGCTACATTTATTTAACACAATCTATTTTTTTTAAAGAAAAACACAGAAACAGCCGCCCCCGTTCGATCCTCACTAGCTATGTTTTTTTTTAACACAATCTATTTTTTAAACAAAAAACACAGAAATAGAATCCCACGTACTTCTTTATGTTGTTCGTCTTAAATTTTGATTAACCTAATAATTAAGATTTTATTTTTTTATATTTTCGATCTATATTAAGTGAATTATTAGGTATAACACTCTCAAGAATTTTTTTTAAAGATAAAATTAAAGATTATTATCCACTATTATACCTTTGATTATTTCTAAATTATTTTTTTAGAAAATGTAAAATAGTTAAGAATCTTATTAAAGTAAAGGTAAATATGAAAAAAAAAGTTTTAACTATTCTCTCAAAACTTCAAAACGTTCAATTATTTTCAATCATGAATAAAGTCTCAACAATTCACTTAATATGAACTAGAGGGAGTATATTCAACTAGTAGCTAAAATTGTTTTTGTTGATTTTTCTCCATTAGTTTTGATTTATACCATCGATAATTTAATAATTTTAAGTTTTCGTATGATTTAGTTATTAAGTGATATGTAATTTAATTTTTAAATTCGGGTGTACCCACTCATCAGTAAAAAAAAATGTTTTGTGCACCCACTTCGCTAAAAAAAATAATTATCGACTCTTTTAAAGTTTGAACACCCTTGGCGAAATTCTTGGCTCCACCACTGGTGTTGTCCCGTGAAGGACGCACATATTCAGAAGATAAGGATACTTAGATTGATGTGCGGGCATAGTAGGAGAGACAAGATTAGGAACGAAGTTACAGGACAAGATGATTAGCCTTTGTGGCGGACAGAAGGAAGCAACGTTGAGGTGGTTTGGGGATGTGAGGAGGAGATGCACGGAAATACCAGTTAGGAGGTGTGACAGTTTGGTTATAACAGGTCTTAATAGATGTAGAGGTAGGCCAAAGAAGAACAAGTGGAGGTGATCAAACAAGACATGATACACCTTCTGCTTACTGAAGACGTGACCTTAGATAGGGAGGTTTGCAGGTGAAGGATTAAGGTGAAAGGGTAATAGATAATTGTGTGTTGAAGTACTTTCCTGAGGGAGAGACAAGGATCTAAGCTCCTTTTCTCATTTTCTCCTTATTTAGTAGTCTTACCTAGTATTTGCATAATATCTTTTTCTTCAATTTTACTACTACTTGTTACTTCGATTGCTTTGTTTATCTAGCTATTTTCCTGTTGTTATTTTCCTTTCCATCCTATTTTGATTACATATCTTTTGAGTCGAGGGTCTACCGAAAATAACATCTCTACCCCACAAAGATAGGGTTAAGGTTTGCATACATCCTATCATTTTTAGATCCCACTTGTGAGATTACACTAGACATGTTGTTATTGTAGGGGTAAGGTTTGCGTACATCCTATCATTTTCAGATCCCACTTGTGAGATTACACTGGATATGTTGTTGTTATTATACTATGCAAGTACCATATTTTATGGGATCTATCCGTATGCATTAAGAAGTTATACACCTAAATATAATGGTGAAGAATCATTTACTCCCTTCTTTTCAACTTGTTTGTCCTACTTTCCTTTTTAGTTTATTACAGAAAGTATGTCTCTTTTCTTTTTAGCAACTCTTTAATCCAACTCTCCACGTAGCATGTTTAAGAGCACGGATTTAAAAGACATTTCACTACATTTGACAAATGAGACCATGAGAATCAAAAGTATTTTCTTAAACTGTAGGACATCAAATTGAAACGGAGAGAATAGTTATTTAGAATGGCATTACCTCCAAAACTTGTTCAGAGATCTTTGTTCCCACAGCTTTATACACCTGCAATGAAAATTCTACTGTATTATTAGAACATGAAACAAGCTACAAAATCCACAGAGCTAATATGTAATCAACTTATCGATAGAGTTTAACCTTAGTAGAAGCTTGAGTGGTCAAAACAGTGGTGCAACCATCTCCCACCGTAATATCACATGCTATAGAATCTCCCTAGAAATATGGCCACATAACATTAGATTCAAATAAAACCCATAATGTGAAAATCGCGTTAAACAAATTTACAATTGTTGATGACCTACAGAGACAATTCCTCCACCATAAGTGATGGCGTAAATCCAAACAACATCAGTTTGAGAAGGAGCCACCTATGAAATTAAGAGAGAGAAATCAATTTGATAAGAAAGAAGGAAAAAGAAGAATTTTTGAGGGGAGGAGTAACCGACGTTTTTGGGGTTGATGAATTTGAGGGGATACTTTGAAAAGCATTTAGTAAGTGTTGATTTTCCTCGTACTTTCTCAACTATGATCTTCCCTGTTTCCATCTCCCACCTTTTCTTCGTCTTGCTGGCCTTTTGGGCTGTTACGATTTCAAAGGAAAGGAAAATTATTGAATATTCTTTGGGAGGTGTTGACAATTTTTATGTTTGAAGAATTGATCATAATTACATTAGGTCATTACAAAGCTCATTAATTTTTAATTTCTTCTCTTTTTTTTCTTTTTTCTTTTTTTTTGGTTTTAATTTATTGTTTATTATTTATTTTTATTATTTAAATTATTTTACTAATTTTTCTTTTATATTATTTATATTTCATTTCCTTCTTATTTTTAATATTTACTTCATGTGCTTCCATGCAATTTTTATATCATCTGTTTTTGACCTAACCCATCGATGGCCACCTAAAGTTGGCACAAATATTTACTTAGACACTTTAGCTAGGCTTTGTTCATTCTAGACACTTCATGTCATGTCCCGTGTGTCAGTTTGACACTTTTTGCTGACATGACATAGTGAGTGAGGTACACTCACTACCAGCGCGTGAAAAACTTATTTAATTCATTTTTATTTTATTCTTTTACTCTTTTTCCCCATTTTTTAACCATCTCCCAAAACTTTAACTCCTTCCTTGGAGAAGTACATTTGATGGTATTAATTAGTTAAAACAAAAACAACCAACATTATAAATAGTAGATCAAGTTATAATTAATTTGATTTATGAAAAAACATAGAAATAGTAGAGAAAAACGATTGAGAAAGATTAAACAAGAGAGTCTTGCATCTTAAGTGAAGAACTAATCATAAACTTGAAAGAAAGGATTTCACTAAGAAAACGATTTGGGTGGGGGAGATGAGGGAGTTCGGGTGGTGGGGCTGGTGGGGGAAGATGATTTGGATGGGGGAGGGGTTTGGGGATCGGGAGTGGGGGGTGCTGGAGAAGATAATCTATGATAGGCTGTTTTTTTTTTTAAAATAAAAATTAGGATTTTAAAATGACACATGTCATTGAGTGATTGACCTTTTTTTTCTATACAAAATTCATTTATTTAAAAACTATTTTTGACATATATGCCACATGTCTTTATTTAATTCACCACTTTGACATGTCATCAGCGAGTGTGTTACACACACCTTACACATATGGGTAATTGTCAAAAAAGTGTCAAAAAGACATAACGGGGAATGACATGAGGTGTCTAAAATGAACAAAACCTAGTTAAAGTGTCTAAGTGAAAATTTGTGCCAACTTTAAGTGGCCATTGATGGATTAGGCCTCTATTTTTTACATCATGTATATTTTTGAAAGGCTTAACTCATTGGTGGCCCCCTAAAGTTGGCATCATATTTTACTTAGACACCTTAACTGGATGATGTTCATTTTAGACACTTTATGTAGGGTTTCGCTATGTCATTTTGGCATCTTTATAGGTACAAGCCTTAGTTGTAGTGTTTAAATGAATTATGCGGCCAACTTTAAGAGGCCGCAGATGACTTAAGCATTTTGCTGATATTAAAAAAAGGGCCTAACCCATCGGTGGCCCCCAAAAATTGGCACCAATTTCCACTTAGACACATTAACTAAATTTTGTTTATTTTAGACACCTTATGTCATATTGCATTGTGTCATTTTAACACTTTTTAACAATCAGTCAAATATATAAGGTGTGTGTAACACACTCGTCGATGACGTGTCAAAGTGGCAAATTAAATAAAAACATGTGGCATATATATTAAAAATAATTTTTAAATAATGATATTTTAGTAGAATGAAGAAGTAGTCAATGACTAAATGACATGTGAAATTTTTTACACAAAAAAATTAAATAAAATAAAATAACCCAACCCCACCAAGGTCGTCTTCTCCGCCCCAGCCACCCAAATCGTCTTCTCCGCTATTCCCCCACTCACCCATCGTCTTCTCCACCTCTGCCCACTCTAACCCCAACTTTTTCCCCACCCACATCGTCTTCTCCATCCCTCTCCCAACCCACCCATCGTCTTTTTCAAGATTTTCAGCTGCCCTTCTTAATTGCGACATCATGAATTGTGGCCCTTCTAATGGGTTGATTATTTTTTTTTGTGAAATCTCTTCGTGTTGAAATCATTTTTTGTCAGTAGCATCATCAAAACGATTTCTCCATGGAAGGAGTTCAAGTTTTGAGAGATGGTGGCTGAAAAATGAAGAAGAAAATGAAAAAAAGAAAGATTAAATGAGCCTTTCATGTGCCGGTATTGAGTGTATTACACTCACTATGCCATGTCAGTAAAAAGTGTCAAAATGACACAACGGGACATGACATGAGGTGTCTAAAATGAACAAAGCTTAGTTAATGTATCTAAGTGAAAATTGGTGCCAACTTTAAGTGGCCACCGATAGGTTAGTCAAAATGACACACCGACACTTTACATGAGGTGTCTAAAATGAACAACGCACAATTAAGGTGTCTAAGTGAAACATCGTGCCAACTTTAGGGGGTGACGGATGGATTAAGCCTTTTTGAAAATATAAGCATGAGTCATGACATCAATAAATAAGCATATTATCACATGAATTTCATTCACAACTTTAATATAAACATATTTATCTATTTTAGTAGAAGAATAATTATGGTTTATTAAGCCTTGATCGAATTTATCATACCATTATTTAGAAGCTTGTTAAAAGGCTAAAAAATAAATTCATTAATGTATAAATTTTATTTTCTTGTTCAAGAATAATAGATTCCTCTTATTGAATCATATAGATCTCTTTTTTTAAATAACTATTTTAAAAAGTTATTTTAGTATTTATTTAATGGATAAAAAGTTTATAAATAGAGAATAATACAATTAAAAATAAAAACAATTTTCTTTTTAATCACTAATAAAAACACAAATAATCAATAATTTTGACAAATGAAAATTAAAAGATTTACTAATTTAGAAGTCATTTTCAATGTATAAAGAAAGAAGTGATTAATTAAATGGACAAGTAAATGACATTGTTACCCCTGGGTTTTAGGAGAAAGGGCTAAACTGGTTTTGGGATTCATACGCAAGGGTTATTCGAACAGTCTGCAATTGCCGCTGCCATCGATTCGTCAACTCAAAACTCAAGGTCAGTCACTCCAAAATAGTTTGGGTTTATCAAATCCAATATTCATCTTTTCTTCTCAATTTTGGGTATTCATGGAGGTTTCTTCAAACTTTGATTTGTCATTTTGCGGATTCTGTGTTTCATTTTGCGGAGGTTATTCAGTGTTTCATTTCGACCACCGGTTATTGAAGTGGTGGACACTGCATTGTCAGTCCTTGCCGTACAATCTGTAGCTTAGGAACTACGGATAATGAGCCCTAGCGGTAATCTATGCTTCTTTATTTGAGCTGGACCTATTCAAAATTAATAGGGAAGTGCACATATAACTGATTTCAGGACCCTTAAACTTCTGATGTTAGGTTATGGGTAAAGTTCCAACTTTAGACATGTTTGAAATTACATAGCTTTTTTCGTCTCAAGTTTGGACTTAATTATGCTTGATGGGAAATGTTTGTGTTTAACTTAGACATATTTGATCAAATGGATATCAGTTGGAGATAACTTTTGGTTAAGCTTGCTTTAATATACTTCTGTTCATTAAGATTGGTGTTTCTCATCATCATTAGTAATAAGTTATATAGATATATGTGGTGAACACCCATGATACATGTTATTAGTAAAGATACCTGTTGAAATGATTCATGTTCCTTTATGTTAATTTGCATGGATTCTTTTTGTTTTACTCTTTTGGCCTTTCCTTTGTTCATTGTCTACAACATCTTCTCACCTAGGAATACATACTCTTATTATTTTACGAGGTAAAGTGACTGCCTTTTACTAGGACATTTGATTCTTCTCTCTTGCAGCTAGGGACAAAGAGCTCAGTGGGTGTTTGAACACCCATGGCCTTTAAATTGTGGGTCTGCTGTTGTCATCCTAATTTATTACTTTTGAATGTTTGGCAGGGAAGCTTCCCTTTGTACGCCACTTGAATTTGAATTACTCAAACTAACAGGGAAACATCAAAGTGGATTTAGGATATTGTTAGACTATATTTATAGTAGTTCAAATTAGTGGCCTTCTGGATACATAATAGAAAACCATTCACATTAATTACCTCCATTATAGATGATGAAAGATTGTCTTTTAGGGCAAAAGAGAAAAAGCCTCCATCTCCGGTTCTAATGTTGTCTTTCTTCTTCTTTAGCGGATGTGACGTGATTACAAGTAGAATTGGAAAGATTGAGCTAGCCTAAAGAGAAAATGAATTGAGATCCGCTCTTGAACAACTTTGCCTATTGATATTGAAAACACTGATTGAGAAAAGAGGGAGAAGTTTGTATTGATTGACTTTCTGAATGATTACAATCAACAGGAACTAACACATATATGAAATCTGCGTAATAGAAAAGAATAAGAAAACAACTTCCAGAAAACAGTTATAACTAACTCTAAGTGTTTTAACAACCTAACGGCCGGACCTCTCACGTGCAGCTCACGTGAGGTTTATAACAACAACTAGCTAACTTCTTCTACAAAATCCAAATTGAGAAAGACACATTAGGATCATATCAACTACCCGCCTTGTACTCAAGGATTGAAGTGAGGGAACTGTTGCCTGAAAGAGGGATAGTCCTCCCAAGTACTGTCCTTATCAGCAGTACTAAACCATTGATCAGAAGCTGAGTAGTAGCCTTTTCATGCTTCTGGATCAATCTTCTATCCAACACTACTTCAAGCTCCGAAAGGACAGGACCAACTTCAGTTTGAACAACATGCAGGGTCACAAAAGCAATATGAGATCCTAACTTTCTTTTCAACTGGGAAATGTGAAAATTGGGGTGGATCTTGGAGGCAATAGGCAACTCTTAAGTGTAACCAATAGCTCCGACCTTGGCTAAGATCTTAAAAGGTCCAAAGGACATTGCTAAAAGCTTGTGATAAGCATGAGACCTCAAGGATAATAGCCCGTAAGATTGAAATTTGACGTAGACCTAATCACCAACACTACAGGATCTGTCAGTCCTCCCCTTTATCAGCCAACAACTTCATTTTACTCTAGGATCTCTCAAGGTGGAACTTAATGGTCCTCAATGTGGCTTCTCTTGTCTGCTACCTCCTATCAACCAAATCCAGTTAGGAATCAACATGTCAGGAAGCAATGAGGGTGGCTGTTGGCCATAAACTGCTTCATAGAAGGGCATATGCATAGAGGAGTGGTAAGAAGTATTATACCACAATTCATCTAAGGATAACCATCGTGGCCACTCCTTAGGCATCTCAAAGGTCATGCACCTCAGAAAACATTTAAGCATCTATTGACCGCCTCAGTTTGATCATATTGGCATCAGTCGGAAATAATTGGTTAAGCTTGCATTTATATACTTCTGTCATTGTGTCGTCATTAAGATTGGTGTTTCTCATGATCATTAGTGATAAGTTATAGATATATGTGGTGAGCACCCATGATACAGGTCATTAGTAAAGATACCTGTCAAAATGAATCATGTTCCTTTTCTTAATTCACACGGATTCTTTTTATTTTACCCTTTTGGCCTTTTCTTTGTTCATCGTCTACAACACACCTGACATCTTCTCACCTAAGAATACATGCTTATTTTTTTTTTCACAAGGTAAAGTGACGGCCATTCACTAGGACATTTGGTTCTTCTCTCTTGTAGCTAGGGACGAACCTCCATAGAGCTGAGCGGGTGTTTGAGCACCCATGGCTTTAAATTGTGTGTCTGCTGTTGTTTGCAAGTTACACTTTTTTATGACTTAGATAGGTTGTTGTAGAGAGCATGGCTATAAAAAAGACAAAGGTATTGCAATTGCACAAAAGAAAATACTTTTTGTTTTGTTCTCAACAATAAAAAATAAGTGTATTGTTAATCTCCTCAGGTTTAATGAAACTCCAAATTTTATATTTTTGCTGTCCATTAGACAATTGGTAATATATGTAGGGAGTCTGGACTTAAGCAAATGCTGTATTAGTTTAAGGGAGTTTTTCAGAAACTTATTCTATATGATTGACTTAATGTTTGGGTGTGATTCTGTCGGTAAATTGGCATGTACACTGTGCAGAGGATAACTTCCAGTGTAACATATACAGTGATGCTCTTGTCAACTTGTTACAGTTATGCACTTGTTAACACTAAACACTTATTAGTGTAAGAAGCTTTAGTTGTGCATATTGCATAACATATACAGTTATGCCCCTGTTAACTTGCCTCTAATTCATGGCTGAAACTTTTTGTTTGTGTTCTTTTTTATCCTAAGTGCTCTATATAATCTGGAAGTGGAATTAGAGCTTCCATCTTTTTCTGGTAAAAGCTTCAGTTGTGTGTAATGTTTACAGTTATACACTTGTACAATTGCTTCTCATTCATACCTGAAACTTTTTATTTGTTCTTTTTTATCATACCTGTTCCTGTATAATTAGGAAGTGGAATTAGAGCTTTCATCTTCTTCTTCTTGATATATCTTCTTTTATCTATGAAATAGTTATAGTTGTGCTTAATATATAGTTATATACACTTGTAAACTTGCTTCTCATTCACACCTGAAACTTTTTATTTGTCTTTTTTATTCCAAGTGCTGTCACTACATTGTTTGGAAATGTAACTAGAGTTTCCATATGACCTTATTGTTGGTTTTTGCAGGTTGTTGATTGAGCTTTCAGAAGGATCAGTAGATGGTTACTTTCTAGTCCAGTTCCCTGTGCAGAAGAATTTTGGAAATGAGTTTGATTTCACGATTGAGGCATCATTTGCCTTGTGCACTCTTGAGACAATCTGTTCAATCCAATGTGGCTAACTCCCATTTTGTTACCTCAGCTGTCTTTACTCGACACTTTGGTCAGCCTGCTAGGAAAGAGGAAGAAGAGGAGGAAGAAGTAGAGATTGACCAGAGAAAGCTTCCAGCTGATTATGATCCTGCAAATTTTGATCCTACGGAGCATCGCAGTCCTCCATCGGATAGGGTATGGAGGCTTGTGGATGAAGTTTCGGGACTTACCTTGGTTGAAGTTTCAGAACTGTCTTCCATTCTTATGAAGAAGTTGGGTATGACCGAGCAACCAATGGTTGGGGTTATGAAGGCAGGGGCTGCTGGATTGGCAGCAGCAGCTATGAAGGGACCAGAAGCAGCTAAGGAGGAAAAGAAACCAGAGAAAACTGTTTTTGAACTTAAACTGGAGTCATATGAGCCTGCTCAAAAGATAAAGATAATCAAAGAAGTCCGAAGTTTTACTGATTTGGGACTCAAGGAAGCAAAGGACTTAGTCGAGAAAACTCCAGCTGTTTTCAAGAAGGGAGTGTCAAAGGAAGAAGCAGAACAAATAATTGAGAAAATGAAAGCTGTTGGAGCAAAAGTTGTCATGGAATGACCATGAACAAAATATCTTCACTGATATCAGGTTCATCCAAAAGTATTTTGAAACTAGATTATGCTTCATTCAGCTATGCAGTTTTGTAGTCTGCTTTTCATTCCTTTTCCAAAACCACTCGGTGTGGCTCACGAATAAGTTTGTCCATCGTGTTTAATTGACATGCTTAGAGTTAGCTGAAGATGAACACGACTTAGTTGTAGTCTACTCTTCTTTGATTCTACCGTGGGATTAATGATTCTTTTCTTATGGGTAGTTGATTTGGAAGGTATTGTGTTTGGTTGCATCTAATATACACGAGAGACATGGACTTTTCTCTCTTGTTTC
Source organism: Solanum tuberosum (assembly GCF_000226075.1). Taxonomy (NCBI): domain Eukaryota; kingdom Viridiplantae; phylum Streptophyta; class Magnoliopsida; order Solanales; family Solanaceae; genus Solanum; species Solanum tuberosum. The sequence continues at coordinate 429,594 of NW_006239362.1, forward strand.
AATATGTTGTTTGCAGAATCCTTATGCTCGACTTTATTCCTTATGAACAGTAGTGATTCTTAAATCATTTGAACTTGCATCTTTTACGAAGGTGAGATTATATTATTTTCTCAATGAGGGCATTTTTATAGTAAACAGAAAAACCAAATTAGATAATTTCTAGAAGAATTCCATTTTCTCTTACATGATGAAAGCATTTTTCTCATATCATCTCCCTCAGATATCTCCTCGTGCCATTAAAGAGAGTTCTGCAATATTACACAAAAACCAATGTTAACTATTATTATATTTTTAAAAATGAAAATATTAAAGATAAAAAAAAAAATGGTCATAAAAGCATTTACTCTCCAACTTCCTTGTTGAATGTTTGTGTAAGTTGCTCAGGATTTTCATTGTAAGCAGCAAGAGAAGACTGGAGGGCTTCTTCAGCTCTCTTTTCCAAATAAGGGTCAAAGTCACCAATGTTGGCATGCAATTTTGGGATTAAAGATGCAAATAACACAACTGAAAAGAGAAATATAACTGAGTAATTACATCTAAGAGAGGCCATTGTTTTCCTTTTTCCTTCACAACAGCTATCTCTCTTCTTTTCTTTATTTTTTAGTAATTATGGTTGCAGAAATGATGTTTTTTTTTATATACAAAAGGATACAATGATAGGGAGTAACTTAAGGGGAACAACGGATAACTAAATAATAAAAAATTGCGGTTGACACCAACGGTTTACCTAATTTATTACTACTTGTGAATGTTTGGCAAGGAAGCTTTTTCGTGAATCTGAATAACTCGAACTAATAGAAAAACAACAAAGAGGATTTAGGATATTGTTAAACTATATTTATAGTTGTTCAAATCAGTGGCCTTCTGGATATATAATAGAAAATCACTTTAATTAATGAGAAAATTTTCAAAACTACAATATTTTAGCATCTAATAAGATTCCTTGTCAACACTTTCAATATTTATTTAAAATGTCAATATTTTGGTTTGTCATAATGCTGATTGGAGAGAATCATAGTAGAAAACATTTCAAAAAAGTAAAAATGTTTCCCTTAGTTTTTTATCCTTACTTGTTTGAACTTTTTTAAATATGATTTTATCTGAAATGTATTCGGATGAACTTCTTTAAATATGATTTTGTATGTCATTATTTTAAAAGGAAAAAATCACACCATATACACATTTAAGAGACAATATTACGGGTTTTAAACATACGTCTTAAAAAATTCTTACTTATAACAGTTTATTTACGGGTTATAACATATCAATTAAATTTAAGTTTATTTAAAAATCAATTAACAATTTAATTTAATAAATAATTAATCTCTTTATATTTTTATATTATTAATTATTAATTTAATTTGATTGCAGTTCCTTTTTTAAAACAGAAATTATCAGTTACACAAATTTAGGAATTTACATTGATTAGAGTTCCTTGATTACCGTTACACTCCAAACCTCCCATACGCTAATCCCAGCCCCCCTGCCACGCCTATCCAATACTACATGCCACCACCCCACTACCCCACAATCATAATCGTCCCTCCCGTCTTTCTCACCACCCCACTACCACACATTCACAATCGTCCCTCCCATCTTTCTCACCACCCCACTACCCCGACTTCACAATCGTCCCTCTCGTTCCGTTTCTCATCATCATCATCATGTTGAAGAAAAAATCATTGTAACGCCTCGAAAGAGTCCTCGATTAGTTGAAGGAACTTCTACGGATGAAGTACATGCTCCAACTTTCAACATATTGACTCAAACCCCGTCGCCAAAAAATGTTGAAACTCCGGCAAAGGGTGGTAAACTGCCACAATGATACCATTTTTTTTACAAGCATGGAATTTTATGGTAAAAGGCTTGATCTGTATGCCAATAAACTCTCCAAATATGTTGACAAGTCTCAATCCGACCCACTTGAAGTCAAGCATATGATGCATGTGCCTTAACAAGAAGATAGTTCCAAGTATGTATTTCTATACTTTACTGATTTCATCAGAAAAGTTAACTTAATTTATTTCTTAAAATGATTTTTCTTTTAATTTTTTTCCGGTGATTGTGGTTTGTACACATGTTTATTTGTTGAATATATCAGTAATGATGTTTTTGATATGCGTTCTGTTGATATCGATGCAAAGTACCATCGTCAAAGGTATGCCACAAGCATATGTCATTATGGAAAAATAAAGAATGAGGATGATGCGATCAGTGAGAGTGAAGTAACTGGTACGGTTGCTAGCAAATTTGGTGGACCTCGCATAGCAAAAGAACATGCTCCGGATACCAGCAATTATCCTACACCAAGACCACTGAAAAGAAATTTGAGATAGTTGATTGTACCTTCTGCTTTTTAGAATTACATGTTCTTTTAACTTTTGGACAATATTTTTGTGTTTCAGTATTTGATGATATATAATATCCACCGTTTTATTCCAGTCAGATACCATCTACATATGAATTACTGATTGACTATTATAATTTCAGGATACTAGTAATATAACAGACTACATACCATTTGGATACACCATTTGGAAGATATATTACACATTGAGTATAACAGTTTTCGGGATGCTAGTTATATACAAACTGCATACCAATTGGATTCAGCATTTAGACTTACTGATATTACTCTGTATTACTAACTAGAAACAAAAAGAGTACCAATTTTTATAGTTCATTAACCAACTTTGTCTTATAATTGATATCCAAACTGTACACTTATGGCATCCAAATTCATTCATGATTGATTTTTTTTACTTCATATTCTAACACAAAAAATAAAAAAAATAAAAAATGAATGAAGTTGGTATCCAACCTGTATAAATACCTTGAAGATATGATTATGCCAATGTATAATAGTGATCATTTGTATTTTGTAACAACCTCAATTACATCTTGTTTTATATTTATTCAAGTTGGACACCTAATGGATACCAAATTATTACTAATTGTAAATTATATTCTCTTAACAAGCATGTATTAAGTACTTTAAAGATGTATGAAATTGGTATACAATTTGTATAAATACTGAAAGAAACGAATATGACAATCTAAAACAACAATCATTAACTTTTGCACCAACATTAATTACATTTTGTTTTATTTTGATTTAGAGTAGGACATCAGTTGTATACCAAATTAATACTCATGTAAACTTACATTAAATAATATCAACTACTATTAGGATACCAAATGCATACCATAATTACCTTATATAATTATCACTAATATGAACACTATCTTATATATTAAACTGGAATGAATTTTATTTCCAGCAGTATGCAATTTGTATGATTAATGAATGAATTTTGTATAAAACATGAACAATATATTAAACACTTAGTTGTAGTGTATTTCATACCAATTCTGTTTCATATCAAAACAAAACATGAGTCTAAAAGACAAAATAAAATTAAAAAAATTATATAGTCTAAACAACAATTACAGAATCCTGATTATCCATTGGTATATTCTTCAAAGTTATGCACAATGGATATTTCGTAAAGAATCTACATTAACTTTCTTTTTATCTAAAAAAATCCGCACACCAACATCATTGTGGATACTAACAAGTGACATCGATCACTAACTACATATTTTATCTCAATATCATTAATATTAACATCTATCATAAGCTGCGATTTTATCACACTTACTAGACCACTATACAGACTAGAAGATTCATAGATAATCCCCGACATCTTAAAATCAACATATTTCTCTGTTTCATTAAAAAAAATATAGTTAGTCTTACATAATACAAAGCAATTATAAATATGTTGTATTTATATTAACTTTTCATACCAAAGATAATACAAATTTAATCCACAACTTCATTCTACTCACACAAAAATTACACACACTCGTCATTACTTATTCATACAAATATCATTCAGACAGTATAACCGAATTCATACCGTAAAACAGATTTCATAAAAAAATAACATTTCACATTTCATACCAACTTAATACACATTCCATACAAATAATCATAGTTCTTACTCATTTTTTTTACACAGTACTGATTATATTTCATACCAATTTCATTCTACTCACACAAAATTACACACAATCGTCATTACTTATTCATACAAATATTATTTCAAACAGTATACAAGAATTCATACCATAAAACACATTATATAAAAAAAACATTTCACATTTCATACCGACTTAATACACTTTTCATAGAAATCATTATACTTCTTACTCATATTTTTTACACAAAAGTAAATACATTTTCATACCAATATCATTCCAGTTACTCTACCAAATTCATTTAAGCTTATACATTTTATTTATATTTTCAGGAAAAAAAATAGTAATCCATATATTAATTTAAATCTGCATACTGAATCCATCTCATTATTATTATCAAATTGACTAAAGAAATTCCAGTTTCATAACAATGTTACAACAAATTTCATAAATTTTTTTCCACAAATTTCATAACTTTACAAAGATAAAACTATTAATATTCTATACATTTATAATCAAATCATTCATATATTAAGCCAATTTCGCACGAAATCATGATATAGTCAGTATACAAAATAACCAAAAAAAAAAACGTACCAACAAAATCATAGAATGTCATTAATTAAAGTTTCACATAAATTAGTATGTATTATGAACTAAATGAATGGTTTATACAAAAAACATCACAACTTAAATATAGTATACATAAATAAAATCACAAAATGTGATTTACAGTTTCATTGCTATTTTTTTTTGTTTTTTACATTTTAGTAATATACAAATACAAACAATAAATCATAAACAATACTAACCTGAAGGATCCCATATTCCACCATGTTTAATTAATATAGATAAGGAGTCGTCCATCACAACAAAATGAAAAAATTTCAAACAAAAAAGAACTGGATTTACTAGTCAATGGCAAGAATTCTGGGGAAAAAAAACGAAGAGAGAGAAACGTTGAAGAAAATGGATAAAGTCAGATTTTTTTATTAATTTTAACAAATTAGAGTGAATTAAGTAAGATAAATATTCCTAATCAGTTTGAATCTCCTTAATTTATGCTAATTAAAAATTATCATCAATCAATTCAAATTTAATTAATACTCCTACTTCCATTTTTTTTTGCTTTTTTTTTTAATCAAAATCATTTTATTTTTCTTTTTTATCTTTTTATCTTTTTCAAAACAGATTTTTACAATTACTTAAAAAATCCTTTTTTTAAAAATAAAATGTTACAACTTGAAATTTTTTAATGTTACAACTTGAAAGTTATATTCTACTACTACAACTTGAAAATATTAGTCTAATATTTGTCATTTATAAAGTTTTCACATTTTAAAATGTAATTGAAATATAAATTGCGAGTGACATACAATAATGACTACATAATGATAAAGTAATACAAATTCGTTGGCATTCAAATTGAGAATGGAATACAAACTGAGCACGATAAATACTCATTTCAATTGAAAAGATAGACCATACAATTCAAAACCTGATTTTGAATAAAATTATTTTTATACTAATGCAATTAGTATAAACTATATTTTGGTTATTTAGAATTGAAAATGAATATAAAATTAAATCTAAATACAAACTATCTGGTGTACAAAGTGATATTGAAAATACAAAATGAGCAAAATAAAGTACAAAATATGTTTTACTGATGCAATCAGGATGAATACCTATATAACATAAATAAACTGTATTTTGGTTATTTAGAATTAAGAATGAATACGAAATCAAATATAAATACAAACTTGATGGTATACCATTAGGATGAATACAAAATCAAATCTAAATACAAACTATACAAAGTGATATTGTAAATACAAAATAAGCAAAATAAATAAAAAAGTTTGTTTTACTATATGCAATTAGGATGAATACCTAAATAATGAATACATAAATAAACTGTATTTTGGTTATTTAGAATTGAAAATGAATGGACAATTAAGAACTTCGATCCGACAATCGATTCATCAAGTTTCGTCGATTCGAGTCTTCTCGAAACTATCCATAAAGCGGCGACGCAGATTTGAAACCCGACAGGAAAGCAGCCCGAGCCCGATAAGCAAAGAAGTCTTAGAGTCTTTTCAAAAGTCTTTTACAAATGTTTTTATACTTGTTTTAAGACTCGAGCTTTGAGTTGAGTAAGAGTAAAAGAGAAGTTCATTTCTTCAAAATAGTATATGGGAACTAAGTATTCCCAAAGAGTAAATGTTTTCACATTTAAGCAAGAAAGCCTTTGAGCTAGTTTTTGAGTAATTATCTCAAACCACAGAAAGAGTTATGTTTTTAAACATATGAGCTGAGTATATTTTGGGAGTAGTATTGAACACCGATATGGGGACGAGTTCATAATAACTCAAGTCTCCATAAACCATGTAGCCAACGTGGGTAGAAAGGGTCATACTTTTTAGATGATTCCTTAATGTTTTTTAGCATAGACTAGTGGATCCACTTAGTTGAGGCGTTCTATATTTCGGCAAGTTATAGGACAATTCTTGCAGCGTGGGCGAGACCCTGTATCCTCACATAGCTCATAGTGATGGTTGTCGGTTAAGAAATCTCCCAAACAGAGTTTATTTTTGTATTGTTATATACAACTGAGATATTATGGTATTTTCAATACTTTGAGATGTTATCTACTGTTTTAAATGCTCTATATAAACTGCATCTCTACTGTTTTTTATTTCTGCATTTAGTTGAGTATCCATGAGTTGAGTAAGGCTGAGGTAAGTGTTTCTTTCAGATTTCAGTTCAAGTTTATGACATGTTTAGTTTTCCCCTCGCATGCTCGTACATTCAATGTACTGATGCCATTTGGCCTGCATCTTTTATGATGCAGATACAGGTAACCATGATCAGCATCCAGCGCTTCGTTGATCCAGTTGAGCATTTCAGAGTCATTTGGTAAGTCTCCTTGCTTTCTGGAGGATCCCTTTTATTGATTTGGTACTTCAGTTGTTAGGATGATTGGGGTTCTTGTCCCGACATCCCTCATAGTATTATAGGCTTCATAGATAGTTAGACACTAGTAGCTCATTAGTCTTATTCATTTCAGTTGTTTGATTATAAGACTTGAGTTGCCTTTATGGCCAGTGGAATGTTTTCATTTATACATTCTAAGTTTGATTCATAAATTTATCTCTTGATTTATCTGGAGGTTGAGTAAAGTCTTCCACTGAGTAGTAAGCCAGGTCAAGGGTTCGCTTTGGGCCAGCAATGGTTCTCGAGTGTCAGTCCCGCCTAGGGTGTAGGCTCGAGGCATGACAAATAGCATAGTAAATTAATTGTTTTAGGATACATTATATTTACTAAAATAATGACATTATGACATTTTTAATAATTATTTTGAAGTGTAGATGTTTTTAATAATTATGTTAGGAATTTTGACTAGTTTGCTATTTTATTTTCAAAAGAAGAACATTTTAGCATTTAATAGGACCTCTTAGCTACACTTTCATTATTGATTGAAAATAGCTATATTTTGATTTGCTATGGGGCTGATTTATGTATTTTTTCTTTGGTTTAACTTAATAGAATACAACTAAGAAATAACAAATTAGAGAAAATCAGGAGAGAGATTCTTTCAAATAAGGTAAATAGTGTTGAAAATATCTCATTACTCATGTTACAAATTAGGAGACAAAAATGGGCGACAATTTGCGATTACATAGTTTACAAAACTTCTTTCGTCTTCCTCATCCTCCATTAGCGACTTTCAATTCTCCATTGACGATCCTCCTTCTTCGTAGAAGGCAAGACGATTGATTAGGGGTTTTTGAAGATAAAAAGGAGATCAATATCAGTGAAGAAGATTCTTTATCTTCTTCCTCAAACTCAATTAGCGACTGATAATTGTCCTTGAATTGAATTTGCCATTGATAATCATCTTTCTTCCTCGAATTCAATTTAATTCATCAGTTTTTTTGCTAGAAATTTAGAGATCGACATCGGTGAAGTTTTTATTGAACACAAAATTAGAGTAGTGGGAGGTAATCGACCGAAAAAACTCATAGAGTAATTGTATTAATCGACAGAATTGTATTCACAATAATTTGATGTTCAGAAGTTGTTTTTCTTCATAGAGTAATTGTATTTTATTAAGAACATTGTAATTCTTTAGTAGTTTGTATTCATTCCAATACGTATGACAACTGAATTGTGTATTTGTATCTTTTTTTCAAAATGTCAGTTTAGATAGGGAAATGGTTAACTAGATGAATCGAAATTATGAAATTGAAATTGTATTTGTTTTGAATTTGAATTGTATATTTTGGAATGTATTGGAATTTATATTCAGTTGGATCTGTGTATTTGTTTTTGTGTTCAGTTGGCATCCAGTTTTTGTATTCAGTTGGCATTCTAATACGTATGAAAACTAGAATGAATACAAATACAAATAACATATATATTGGAATGTAATGTATTCATTCTAGTTTTCATGTTGTATTTTGTATAATGAAACTTGTATTTTTTTATTAGTTTGTATTTATTCCAATAGGTATGTCGAATGAATCTGTAGTTATCCATGTATTTTTTTCATAGTGTATTTATTTATTTTTGTAACACCCCAGAAATTTTTTGAGCTAAGACTTGAACCATCCTTCGTTGTGAGTAGGATTTTACCGAGGAATTAAAATTTTTTAAGTGTTAATTTCACTAGATGTAGCACCTTGAGTTCGAAAAAGAACTAAATTGGAAATAGCAAAATCTGAAATTTTGCAAGTTATGCTTAAGTTATGAGTTTTGGGTCAACTTGAAATGATCATAACTCCTAGAAAACGATGATTTAGATGTTCTACAAGATACCGTAGGAAAGACCTTTGAATTATCTTTCCAACGCCGCCGAGTTTGCTAAGTTTCGAGGTCAGATGAGTGAGATATGGCCTTTTGAAGTTAGGCTGTCCAGTTAAGGAAAGTCAAAACCGAAAATAGCAAGGGGTATTTTGGTCTTTTCCTTACCCAATCAGATTAAATTCATTTTTAGTAAGGTTTTAAGGGTCTAATCCTATTAGGTTCAGTTTTATAATCCTAAATACGCCTAGGGTTTTAGTTGAGAGTTCAAGAAGAGAAAAGAGGAGAAAAGAGAAAGGATGGAAGCGTTCGTCGAGATTCTTGCGTGTTGTTACGGATTTTTGCCATGGGTTTAATCCCTAAGAGGTATGTAAGCTTCCATAGTGTTGGGTTTGTTCACCCACACGCCAAACATGTTATTTTCAGCGCAAATTTCATTCTTGAAGTTGAAAGATTTGAGTTCTTGATGAGTTCTTGATAGGTGTTCTTGAAGTTCATTCTAAATCTTGTTGTGTTGGGTTTATGATGATTTCTTGAGATCAAAGTGAGTGTTTTAAGGGATGTATTGAGTATATTAGAGTGTACTTATGTTAAGTAATTGATTCTAAGTGATTGGGGAAGAAACCGTTCGATTCTAGGTGAGTTAGGGTGAGAAAACGAGCAAAGAAATTCGTCGCATTTTCTGGGTTGGGGCCTGGTGTGTCACGCCAGTCAGAGCACCCCAAAGTAAGCTCTGAATCTTAGGTGTTGGCGATTTGCGCCACCCATAGCCCCAGCGTCGCCTGCCCCGTCCAGTTTGCAATCGGTTGCTCCGTTTAAGTTCTTTCGAAGGGTACCTTCACTCTTTTTCGATTCTAGCTACTCTAAGCTACTTCTAAACACCTAAAATCATTTCTAACATGATCATAACCTTTGAATTCATAATTCAAATTCAAGGTAGAGTTAAGAGTTAAGTTTTGAGAATTCTTTCGAACATTCTAAGAAGGTCCCTTTAAGTCATTTTGTGGAGTCTTCTACAACTTCTAGTAACTTGTTTCAAGACTTGAGCAAGTGAGTATGAGAATAAGGAGAATGTATTGATGAGTCTACTTTTTCATCACGAGATCCTTCATATCATGAACCATAACTTTTAAATTTATAATTCACATTCAAGAGAGAGTTAAGAATAGAGTTCAAGAAAGCCTTTGAGTTCAATTGTGAATCATTTGATATCCATCATCGATTTGAGTTAAGTTTTGAGGAAGTAAGTAAGAGAAAGAGAAGAGAAGAGTTGTATACATGAGTTCCATAATGTTTTGTAGACCTACGAGTCAAGTCGTTCATGTCCATAAATTCCGCATGAACTCCAGAAATTGAGTATCTATGAGAGGAGTAATATCTTCATGTCCTAAGTCTTAAGTATTGAGTTTCTAACCCATTTGAGTTTACATTCCTAATCATGGGACTATTGCATGTTACCCATGAAGTCCTTGAGTTGGGTTATTCATGTCCCTAATTCCTCATGAACCCTCTGAGTTGAGCATTCTTGAAATTAGTAGTATCATTGAATTTCTTGAGTTCCAAGTATTTGAGTTCTATTTATGGTTATTGAAAACCTTGCATTGAGTCGTTCAAGTCCATAATTCGGCGTGAACCATATTTTAAGAAGTCTTTTACAAATGTTTAAACTTTGTTTTAAGACTTAAGCTTTGAAGTTGAGTAAAGAGTAAAGCTTGAAGTTAATTTCTTCAAAAGTATATGGGGACTAAGTATTCCCAAAGAGATTTAAAATGTTTTCACATTTAAACAAGAAAAGAAAATCTTGATTTCCAAGATAGCCTTTGAGCTAAGTTTTTTGAGCACTAATTTCAAATCACAGAAAAGAGTATGTTTTCAAAACATAAAGAGCTAGTATATTTTGGGAGTAATATTGAGCACTTACATGGAACAGAGTTCATACAACTATCAGCCCCTATAAACCATGTAGCCATCATGGTAGAAAAGGGTCATACTTTTTAGATGAATCCTTTTCGCATAGACTAGTGGATCCACTTAGTAGTTCAGGTCCTATACCTTTGGCCGGGTATAAGATACGCTGGCAGCGTGAGGTAGATTGTTGTATCATCACTATAGCTCTTAAGTGATGGTTGTCAGTTAGAGAAACTCCCACAACAGAAATTGCATGATTCCTCAAGGGGTTCTGCTTGGTATGAATGGGGGTATGAGACTTCATTCATGCATTGCACAAGTAGACTTTGAGAGGAGCATGGTATGTCTTTTATGAATTTATGATTATGAGTTGACATCATGTTTTAAACAATTTTCCTTTTCTTTATATTGCACTTGTTTTAAACTGCTTTATAATGAAATGAGTTCGGTTAAGTATTCATGAGTTGAGTATTTCAAGTCGAGTATCATATCTTTGAAGTCGAGTATCTAATCTTTGAGTTGAGTATCTTATTCTTGGGTTGAGTGAGTTGAGAAAAGGTAAGTGTTTTTATTTTTATTTTTAATCAAGATTCAAGCTTATGTTTATGTTTTAGAATTCCCCTTGCATGCTCGTACATTCCACGTACTGAGCCATTTGGCCTGCATCTTCTCATGATGCAGACACAGGTATTCAGGATCATCAACAGAAGATTCGTTGATACATCCGGGAGTTCGAGTTAGCTATGGTGAGCCTCCTTGTTTCCGGAGGATTTCATTTACTTTTCAGTTTAGTCAGGATGTCGTGGGTCTTGTCCCGACTTCCATCTTTATCAGTTAGAGGCTTCATAGATAGTCAGTATAGTTGAGAAGTCTGTATTATTCATTTATTTTATTAAATATTTTAAAGACTTATGTTGCTTATTTTATGAGAAGTTGAATATATTATTTTTATTCTAAGTTGTTCATTTGAGTTAAAGTTTTGAAAAATTGAGTTTATTGAATTTTATTCAGTTTTAAGCTTTTGCATGCTTAAGTTAGTCTTCCGCTTGTAGTCAGCCAGGATGAGGGTTCGCTTGGGGACTAGCGATGGTTCTTGAGTGCCGGCCACGTCCAGGGTGTAGACTCTGGTCGTGACAATTTTCTTCAGAATCTTGTATCCTTTCTTAAATCGTATTCATTCCAATATGTATACTATTTGATTTGTATTCATTCTAGTTTTTATGTTGTATTTGTATACTTTTTTGTTTCCAGAATCTTGTATCCTTTCTTAAATCATATTCATTCCAATATGTATACTATTTGTATTCAGAATCTTATATCCTTTCTTAAATCGTATTCATTCCAATATGTATACTATTTGTATTTGTATTCATTCTAGTTTTCATGTTGTATTTTGTATAACGAAACTTGTATTACTTTATTAGTTTGTATTCATTCCAATAGGTATGCCAAATAGAAAATTACAAAAAAAAAACCCAACATACAAAAACAAAATAGAAGATTACAAAAAAAAACTCAACATACAAAACAAATCCGTAAAATACATAAAAAAAATGCTTCAAAAGATACATATAAAAAATAAGATATATGATTCAATGAGATTGTTGTGTAAATCTTTTAGGAGATTTTTTCAATTTCTGAAAAATATAAATTAAAAATTGACACCTTTTTGATGAGAGAGAAGCACGATGATGAAAATTGAAAAACTAAAAAAGAGGGAATTGGATGCGAGAGAAAATTTTCAGTATTGAAATATTGTGAAAATTGGAGAGAGAACGTGTTGAGGGATGTAACATCTCGTACTTCGAAAAGTCAACTGGAGATTCATACAAGTAAAACTTCAATTTTTAGTTTTGGGTCAACTTCAAATGACCATAACTTTCAGCACATGAAGATTTAGGTGGCCATGAGGTACCAAGTCGAAGGTCTTTGAGTCCTCTTTCCAACGCCGCCAAGTTTGCTAAATTCCGAGTTCGGATGAAGGAGTTATTTTCGTTTGAGTGCAACCTGTCTAGTTAAGGCAATTCGTCCATTTTAAGAAGGGATATTTTGGTCTTTTCCCTACCCCACTAGGCCCAAACGTTTTTTTCACCCAAATAGGGGTCTAAACTGATTGAGATCCATTTCCATTCATTCCTAAACCCTTAGGGGTCGTTTGGTTGGGAACAAGTTATCCCAAGATTAGTTATCGTGGGGTTAGCTATCGTGAGATAACTTGGGATAACTTATCCAATCACTATGATATAAATGGTGAGATAGGTTATCCCAAACATGGCAACCAAACAAGATACAAACATTTTATCCCATCACTATTTATTTTTATCCCTCACACCAAACGACCCCTTAGGGTTGAGAGAATGGTTTCAAAAGGAGAAAAAAGAGGTTTCAAGTGTTCATTCAAGGTTTGAGGATTTTCGCCAAGAACTTAGTTATTTCGAGGTATGTAAGCTTTCATAGTATTGGGTTTGTTCGCCTTAACACCAATTATGTAAACTGGTACCCATGAATTCGTTCTTGAAGTTGATTATGGAGTTCTTGAGTATTTCTTGAGTTTAATTGATAATGGAGGTCTTTGAGTTCTTGAGGTGAGGGTTTTGTGAATGAGTTGAGTCACTTGATAGATTTTTGTGTGGGTTTCGTTGAAAATGTTTTGGGTCTATGAAATTTCGTGAAATTGGATCAGGGAATTTCATTGGGTATGAATTGAATCGAGCTTGGGAGAGGAAGAAAAGATCGGGCAAAAATATGCGCCCAGGTACACGTTGCGGAGGCGCTTTAAAATTTCAGTCTTCAGATAGTCACCCCTTCTCCGTGTCGCGGAGAGGATACAAAGTCTTCTGTCTTGAAATTTATTTTGCGACCAAAAATTAAATCCTTCTCCGCGTCGCGCCAGTGCTCTCCAATTTGTGTCTTTGCTCGTCTCTTATTATCAACTATCTAAGCCTTCATAAATCATTGAGAGATCCTATGTCCTAATCGTAGTTCTTAAATTCACATTTCAAATTAAAGTAAAATTTAGAGAAAACTTCAAGAATGTTCTTTTGAGTCGTTTTGAGAAGTCTTTTGCCATCATTTATAATTTGATTTAAGACTTGAGTAAATGAGTATGAGGATGAGCAGGGTTGAGTTTCCTGTTTTAAAATGACTATAAGGGAACTAAGTATTCCTAAGTATGTAATACTTTCACATTTAAAACGAGAGAAATATTGATGTCTAAATGAGTATATGAGGAGTCTTGAGTATCACCTCTTTTAAGAGGATCTTTTGAGTAATTATCTCAAATTGAGGAAGAGTTATGTTTTTAAACATATGAGCATGAGTTATATATATATATTATTGGGAGTAGTATTGAGCACCAATATGAGATGGGTTCAGACAACTCACATTCCTCATATACCATGTATGCCAACATAGGTACAAGATCATACTTTTTAGATGAATCCTAAATGCCTTTGGGCAGAGCTTAGTGGATCCACTTAGTTAAGGTGTTTTATACCCCAACAAGGTATATGACAGTTCTGGCAGCGTGGGCGAGACGTTGTATCATCACGTAGCTCATAGTGATGGTTGTCGGTTAGAGAATCTCTCAAATAAGAGTAAAAGAGTTTATTATTGTATTTTTATACATTTTGAGGTATTATCTACTAATTTTAAAAGCTTTATATGTTGCATCTTATTATCATTGCTTTCACATTGAGTTGAGTTGAGTTGAGGTGTGTATGATTTCCCTTTCTATCCGTTTAGTTGTATTTATATGTTTCAGTTTTCCTCTTACATGCTCGTACATTCAATGTACTGACGCCATTTGGCATGCATCGTTTCATGATGCAAATACATGTGTTCAGGGTCATCAACAGGCGCTCTGTTGATACCACTTGCGTTCTAGCTAGCTTCGGTGAGCCTCCTTGCTTTCAAAGGGTTCCACATTTATCTCCCTTTTATTTTGTTAAGATATTGTGGGTCTTGTCCCGATATCTATCATAGTTATTAGAGGCTTCATGGACAATAGTAGTTGAGGAGTCCTCTTTCATTCCTTTATGATGTTTGAGACTTGAAGTGAGTCATTATGTTAAATTGAGTATTTCCACACATGTATGAGTTTATCTATTATTGAGATTTAGAGTTAATCATTGCTATTGAAACTCTTGTTTTTGTTGAGTAAGTCTTCCGCTTAGTATTGAGCCAGACCAAGGGTTCGCTTTGGGACCATCGATGGTTCTCGAGTGCCAGCCACGTTCAGGGTGTAGACTCGGGGCGTGACAAGAAAATTGAATGAGAGAGAAAGTTCTAGTTTTGTGCTTTAAACGTGGCCTCAAGATGAGTTAAATTAGGAACTAACTTAGGATACAATTAATTTGCTATACAACTAAATTATTGTTCTTTTTTATAATATTTTTAAACTATAACCATTTTCAATAAATAAGTTGCAAATTTTACCTAGTTAGATAATTGTTCCTTTATAAATTATTATCTGCAATATTATCACAACCTAAAGTACACCCTATACGTGACATGACACATAAGACCCCGAGAGGCCTTACACAAGTCACTTGACATACATATACACATAGTAATTGACAAGGTAAATCATTTCATATCAATAAAAGAGTTTCAACATGAAGCGGAAGTCTAACATATATAGTCTTGACAAGCCATCTATTATATCAAAAGGAGTGGTCGGGACGTAACCGTACACCACATACAATATCCAAAAAGATAAAAGACCTCAAAAAGCAATAAAGGCGACATCGACCTCAGGATATGAGGACCACAAAGTCTTCGAATCTCTATGTGCTCACTAGCCACGAACGGAGGGAGAGGAATCATCAAGCCCTACATTAGTGAAATTAATAATGTAGGCACAAGTATGCATTCGTACATGCATGGAATGTACTAATTTAACTATGAGGGAAATGTAAAAAAACATGAAAAATGATCATAAGAGGACATAATCAAAATCATAGAATGCATGACCAAACAAAACATAGTAAAATCATTTAAGAAGAGTCGTAAATCATGAACATGGTCAATGCATCTTAAAACACGAGTAAAAGCTTCATAAATCCTTTTGAAGTAAATTAGTTCATTTTGTGATATATTAGCAACCGACAATAGACCGTGCGAGCTATAAATGAAATCCAATGTAACTCCCACATCGAGAAAGGAGAGTCTACTTACCAAGGTAGAACTCCGTATCAGGTCTAAAGTTGAAAAATCAAAAGTCATTCTTTAACTCTTTTAATATTCTGAAATATGCTATCATAATATGCTTAACCCTCACACCATTAAATTGAACCAAATTCAGGTATATAACAATTTACCCAAGGCTTTTACTTTTATATTTTCTCTCTTGTTTTATCAGTAATTCATGAAGCAAATAATGCTTAATTGACAAAGATGTTTATAATTTTCCTATTCCAAATTGTCTTCCTCTATATACTACATTTTTCTTGTGATGTAATTAATAATAACTCCCATAAGGTTGTTATTTTTATGAGAAAAGATCATTGCATTAAAAATTTGCACATGATGAGAATCTACACATATTTTTGAATTATTTGAAGAATCTTGATTTTAACTTTTTAAAATAATATAGAAGTGTTATAATAATATTAATACATAAATACAACGCACGTTTCCAGAGACTAGTAGGTAAATATAAACATATGAGAAAAATGCTATTCATCTAAAATAATAATAATAATTTCAATAGAGGTCTAAATGTAGTCACTGATAATTCCGCAATATTTTTATACAATACAAACAAAGTAAATTATAATAGAAATCAAATAAAATATTTCAAATCATATAATTTTTTAAACTACTCATAAGTTGCATCATTCACCCATAAGTCTTTTTGAAAGAGTACATTTGCCGATCCAAATTATCTTAAACAATATGCAATATATTCATGAAATTGAATATAAAATTGAATGAATCAGAAAGTGCTACTTGAAATGATATCTACTAGACTATTTATTCTTATTTTTTTAATCTTTATCGAGGAAATGAAAGGTCGAAATAGAAATGTTTAGATATATAAATTTCATAATAAAAATTAAAAATAAGTGAAGTAGTAATTTTTAGAATTTTACAATAAAGAATAGAAATGAATGAAGGAAATAGTAATTTATTTTTATATAATGATAAGTAAACAAAAATATAGAGAAAATTGCCAATAAGAAGAAAAAAAGATAAATATGATCCTTAATCAAAGGGTCACTTGTGTAATATCTAGCTTTGGATGATGTATTGATTAATAAGAAGATATATTTAATTATGGTATTTGAGTATTAATCATTCCGTTAAGTAAGAATCAGAAGTACTTAGAGGTTCTTATTACCACATCCATAACTGCCATACCTATCAAATTAATCAGTATATTTAAGGAATTTAAGTTATATATATTACGAGTGAAAAGATTTTCGTATTTGGATGTTATAGAACATAGAAGATTGCTTAACTTTTTCAAAGTTATCCGTTAACGATTGTACGGAGAAATGACCTTTTTTTTACATAACATTTTTATATATATGTTGGGAAAGCCACAAAAAGAATTAAAAACAAAAAGGGAAGGAAATACAATAAAGGATATATATATTTCCTTGTACATAGGTGCATTAGATAAAATCATAAAACACATTCCATAATAGGAAACATGTCGATCATTAACTTGTATAAATATATATGACCAATGTCATCTATATCCATTCATTCTGCCATTTCACACACTCTTGCTATATAAGTTGAGGATATATATATATTACAAAATAATCTATTTAATGTAACACTATATTGAGTTAAAAAAAAAAAAATTAATAAATAATAGTATATCAAAACTAGGGGTGTACACGGCCGGGTTGGTTCGGGTTTTTCAAATATCAAACCAAACCATTTGTGTCGGATTTTTAAATTTATGAACCAAACCAAACCAATAAAATTCGGGTTTTTCAACCTCGGGTTTTTTCAGGTTTTTTCGGGTTTTTCGGTTTTTCGGGTTGTTTCGGGTTTTTCCGGTAAAGTATTCATACTCAACATATAATTTACTTGTACTTCAAATATTTCTTTAGTCCTACCAAAATACAACTATCTAAGATGTTTCTTAAAAATATAACACAATATGATATGATTAATGACACTAAAATATCCAACAAAAATAATAATAATGAAATCGCGTAAAACAAATATTGCAAATTAACAAGTCA
>NW_006239362.1:448766-449917 GCF_000226075.1 Solanum tuberosum
TATAAGAAATATTTAAAAATTATATCAAAGTAAATATTTTTATGTATAAAATAAAATTTTAAAATTATATATATAAATTCGGGTTGGTTTGGTCTCGGGTTGGTTTTTTTTAGTTAAAACCAAACCAACCCAAATATAGTCGGGTTTTTTTTTTCAAAACCAAACCAAGTCAAACCAAACCACTAGTCGGGTTTTTTTTCCGGGTTGACTCGGTTTGCGGTTTGGTTCGGTTCTCGGTTCGGTTTTGTACACCCCTAATCAAAACACATGATTAATATATCGTAACAATTAATCTCTTACTTAGATTCATAGCCATGCAACTACTACAACTTTAACACTCATATATTCCTTCTACATGCCTAGCCTTCGTGGAAGAGTTTGTCAGGATGCAATTTTCGCAACCACCACGTCTCCTCTATGCAGCATTATGTCTAGAATCAAATGGTGATTATGCTCAATGTTTTTGCCTTCTTGTATTTCCATGGTTCCTTTGAATTTGCAACCGCATCCTATTATCATAATACATTAATTGTAAGTGACACTTCCATCGCAGAGTTAACCAACAAGTCTTTTAAAATGTTTTTGAGCCATACTACCTCTTTAGCTGCCTTAGAGGCTACTACATACTCGACTTCCATGGTGAAATCAACAACACATATTTGCTTGATTGCTCTACAAACAGGGGTTGCAACTCCCAAAGTGAACACATTAACCATGAGGTTGACTTTTTGGAGTCTTTGTCAGAATGGACATTTGAGTCTGTGTACGTACCTTATCAAAACCAACCCATTCTAATGGTTGACTAGCATGTAATCTCCAGTCCTTTTTAAGTACTTGATTGTATGCTTTAATGTTTTCCAATGTTCACGTTTAGGGTTAGATACAAAAATTTGCTAATCATGCCCAGTGGCGGACCCAGAATTTTCGTTCAGGGGGTTCGAAAAATAAAAGTATAAACATGTATATATAAGCCAACAAAACAAAATCTCAAGAAAGTAGTAGTATTTAGTTTTAGTGGCGGACCCTTGAATTTTTTTGGGTTTAAAACCACACTTTTAGCATGTTTTATAAAATAAAAAACTAAAAAAAACGTCAAAAACGGAACTGAAACCTTTAAAAAAAAAAAAAAAAAAAATTGAACTTGGAAAAGA
>NW_006239362.1:450215-478590 GCF_000226075.1 Solanum tuberosum
AGGATTTTCGTTCAGGGGGTTCGAAAAATAAAAGTATAAACATGTATATATAAGCCAACAAAACAAAATCTCAAGAAAGTAGTAGTATTTAGTTTTAGTGGCGGACCCTTGAATTTTTTTGGGTTTAAAACCACACTTTTAGCATGTTTTATAAAATAAAAAACTAAAAAAAACGTCAAAAACGGAACTGAAACCTTTAAAAAAAAAAAAAAAAAACTGAAACTGGAAAAGAAAAAAATAAAACGCTAATGCAGGGATTCGAACCCTCGACGTAAGGCTTAATTTTCAGGGAACTTGCCACTAGGCTATCTCTTTCTCCTTGTCATTGAGGGGGTTCAAAATATATATATACACATAAATACAGAAAATTACCTTATATATACAGTGTAATTTTTTGCCGAGGGGGTTCGGGTGAACCCCCTGGAACCAACGTGGGTCCGCCCCTGATCATGCCTAGCTACAACAAAACAATTGTCAGCATGTAATCTCTAGTCCTTTTCACATACTTGATTATATGTTTAACTGTTCTCCAGTGTTCTTGTCTAAGGTAAGATTGAAATCTGATAATCATACTCACGACAAAACATATGTCAGGTCTAGTGCACAACGTGAATTGTGTTTTATTTATATATATTTATTTTAATATGATATTACATTATTTTATTTATTATTTCTGATCATTTTAAAAGGTGACACCGCTTTTAAAAAATCCTATATACGCCACTACTCCCACTTATAGATGGTTGAACCACATCATTTATAAGATCTTGGGTCTCTATGTTATATTCAACACCTTACCGTGTGGGGATATCAACTTCTTTCTCTAATGCAATCTGCTCAAACTACTCCTACTACATTGATGCAATGAATTTTCAGAAACTATTCTACTCATGGAAGTTATTTATATTAGGAGTGAAAAGATTTTCTGGTAGACTACTAGCAAGTTTGCATGTTATATATAGAAGATTGCTTACCTTTTTCAAAGTTATCAATCAAATTTGTAATGAGAAATTACCTTTTCTACACATAACTTATAGTAGTGAATATATATATGTTATAAAAGGAAAGGGTCACATATATATATTTCCTTGTACCATAAGAGGAATCATGTTGATCATGAAACAAGTATAAATATGACCATGAACCATCCATATCCATTCATTCTCCCACTAATCTATAAGGAAATTACTAAGTAATAATGAAGCAAGAGAAGCCCATTTCAGTATTAATGTTCCCATGGTTAGGTTATGGACATATCTCTCCATTCCTAGAGTTGGCCAAGAAACTTAGCCAAAGAAATTTCATTATCCATTTGTGTTCTACAAAGGCAAACCTAACTCCCATTAGAGCAAAACAATATTCATCATCATCAATCAAGCTATTGGAACTCCCTTTGCTAACAACAAATCTCCCTCCTCATCAACATACCACTAATGGCTTCCCACCTCATCTCATGGACACACTCAAACAAGCTTTTGACTCATCAACTCCTCAATTCACCAAAATCTTGAAAACCCTCAAACCTGATTTACTCATTTATGATTTTCTTCAGCCATGGGCTCCATTGGCTGCTTCTCAACTCAATATCCCCGCAGTTGAGTTTATTAGTAGTAGCTCCACTATGACTGCTTATATGTGGCATGACTTGTTGAAGAAGCCTAAAGGTATTGAGTTTCCTTTCTCTTCTACTATTTATTATCGCGATTATGAGATGGCTAGTATAGAGAGATCAAAAGCAGTTATACCTCTTGAAAAGATTGAAGCAGATAAGAATCGAGTTGGACAAAGCTTTGTTCTTTCTAACCATATTGTTTTGATAAAAAGCTTTGATGAGATTGAAGGAAAGTATAGTAATTACATCACTAGTTTAACTGGGAAAAAAATTGTACCGGTTGGTCCTTTAGTTCAAGAACCTACTCCTGATGATACGAATTCAAATTTAATAAAATGGTTAAACACAAAAGATAAGAGATCAACTGTTTTCGTATCATTTGGAAGCGAATACTTCTTGTCTAATGAAGATTTGTTAGAAATTGCTTATGGGTTGGAAAGTAGCAAGGTGAATTTCATATGGCCTTTAAGGTTCGCGAAAGAGGAGGTTGAAATTGAAGAGGCATTACCTAAAGGTTTTGTCAATAGGGTAGGGGATAGAGGAAGGGTTTTCAAAGGATGGGCCCCACAAGCAAAAATCTTGGAGCATTCGAGTATTGGTGGTTTTGTGAGTCATTGTGGATGGAGTTCAGTAATGGAAAGCATGAAATACGGGGTTCCAATCATTGCCATGCCCATGCATCTTGATCAACCAATGAATTCTAGGCTTATTGTTGAAGAGGTGGGCATGGCTGTGGAAGTTGTGAGGGACGGGGAGGGGAAGCTTCATTGGAAGGAGGTCGCGGACGTGATCAACCACGTGGTGGTGGAGGAGGGTGGTGAACTTGTAAGGGAAAAGGCGAATCATATGAAGGAAATTATTCGTTTCAAAGGAGATGAAGAGATTGATCAAGTTGCTAAGGAACTGGAAATGCTCCTTAATTCTTAGGTTTATAGATACTATGGATGCTTAATTAATTAATTTGTGTCCACTTAATTTTATGCTCTATGAATATTAGGATTATTAATTGGTCATGAAATATATGTACTCTAATCCTCTAATTTAATGTTGAATTGAATGTCCTATATATCTCCTACTTTATTGTTCTATTTTCCTGTTACATTTGCTTGATGCTGCTTTGTGTAATAATTGTTGTCAGAAAGAATGAAATTCGATCAAATCCATCAGGAATATCATGACCAATTTTTTCTCTTACTTGTCCCTTTGTTGTAATTGGATGTCCAATAAGTGTCCTTTTGCTTGTAGCAGTATGTGTAAAAAATTGAAAATGAACTTTAGCTATTTGAAACTCTATTTTTTGTTGCATTTATTTGTACATGGCTACACCTTTTATAGAATGACCTTGATCCAAGAGTACTAGACCATTATGAGTATTACTATATATTTTGAACTTAATCAAAACTTCATAACTAGGCAATTATTTTAAAAAACAAAAGAAGAATTGTCACTTAGTTTTAAGAAAATTTTGAAAATTATTTTCAAGTGAATTTTCAAAGAAGAGATTAGACATTTACGAATTTTGAAACAATGTAGGGCTAAACAAACTTACACAAAAAATCTTAACAAATTTATTGATACTTAAAAGAACTTAGGCATTCGAAAAAGGAATCAAGTTAAATTAATACCAAAGCCAAATTAAATTGGACACTTAAATTTATTAAGTTTAAATTTCTCATGGATCGAAATACTTATTCTGAATCCATATTATCATATAGATGATAAAATTGTTTGAAATCCCTGCCAACTCATTTCATGTGATTTAACACCAAGAGAAAAGTAAAAGGAAATAATAAAGAAGATCGTATGATAAATGAACTTCTTCCCGGCAACAAAAACAACTTTTAGCAGCAATAAAATATGCACATTAACAAAGAGTGCTAAAGTCTTTACCGGCATTACTTAATTTCCATTGGATCCAATGTCGCTATAAGCTTTAGAGACATTTCTAAAGAGTGTTAATTGCCTAAAAGAACATGCTTAACAGCAATTAAGCTATTATCGTTAATTAATATTGCTAAAAATCATTTTGGTGCGGTGCTCATTTGAGAATTACACTAAGTTAAATACAAATTTAACCAAATAGAATGTTAAGTAATACAAAAATATACATAAAAAAGACTTAAGGGTAAGAAAATGTTTTAAGCCTTGGGCCGAAAATCTAATATTTGCAATTATATTCTAAACCTATTTCTCTTCGTGTGTCAAGAAAATGTCTTGGCCGGCGGACTCTATGATAATGTTATGTTGGGCTCTGTCCCAACGAGAGATAGCATAAAAGGGAATGAAAGAGTCCAGTGAACTCCGCGGGCAACTTTATGTGAGAGATAGAGAAGAAATAAGGAAACTTTCAAAAATGACTATAGTTTGAGCTTAATTATAGTTCTATAGTAATACTTTGCATAATTACAAATTATAGCTACATGTTTGGGGGAGGAGAGAGGCGATTGAGACTAGGAGAGGGAGGAGAGAGGCAAGCGATATCTCGAGAGAGGGGTTGAATACCTGTTGTATTTGTTGTATTAGGTTGTATCACGAATACAATTGATACAACTGATTTGTATCAAAATAAAGACAATTGTATCAAAACTATTATATTTAGCCACATATGAGGAGAGAGGCAAGCGAGGTCGAGAGAGGCGAGGCGAGCGAGATCGAGAGAAGGAGGAGAGAGGCGAGCGAGATCGAGAGAAGGAGGAGAGAGGCGAGCGAGATCGAGAGAAGGAGGAGAGAGGCGAGCGAGATCGAGAGAAGGAGGAGAGAGGCGAGCGAGATCGAGAGAAGGAGGAGAGAGGCGAGCGAGATCGAGAGAAGGAGGAGAGAGGCGAGCGAGATCGAGAGAAGGAGGAGAGAGGCGAGCGAGATCGAGAGAAGGAGGAGAGAGGCGAGCGAGATCGAGAGAAGGAGGAGAGAGGCGAGCGAGATCGAGAGAAGGAGGAGAGAGGCGAGCGAGATCGAGAGAAGGAGGAGAGAGGCGAGCGAGATCGAGAGAAGGAGGAGAGAGGCGAGCGAGATCGAGAGAAGGAGGAGAGAGGCGAGCGAGATCGAGAGAAGGAGGAGAGAGGCGAGCGAGATCGAGAGAAGGAGGAGAGAGGCGAGCGAGATCGAGAGAAGGAGGAGAGAGGCGAGCGAGATCGAGAGAAGGAGGAGAGAGGCGAGCGAGATCGAGAGAAGGAGGAGAGAGGCGAGCGAGATCCAGAGAGGGAGGAGAGAGGCGGACGATATCGGTAGAGGAAGGATAGAGGTGAGCGAGATCAAGAGAGGATGAATAGATGTTGTATTCGTTGTATCACAAATACAATTGATACAAAATACAAATATAGTTAATACAAAATATAAATATAGTTGTCTAAATACAATTGATATAAAATACAAATCTCTCACCTATATTTGATCGAATACAATTGATACATAACACATTTGACAGAGAGAATGGACGCATATTGTTTCGCTGTATCAAGTTTTATCACAAATACAATTGATACAATTAATTTGTATCATCTATCGAATATAATTGTATCAATCGTGTTAACGAACACAATTTGTATCGATGAATACAATTGACAGAATACAAATTGTCATAATACAATTGATACAAAATATGTATATAATTGATACATAATACAAATACATTTGATACATAATATAAAATACAAGTGTCACATTATGTGGAGTGTCTTTTTGGGCTATAGTTGTTTGGGATGGAGATTGCCTCGTGTAATTTTTCTAAGAAACAATTAGTAACAATATTATTGATAATGAGCAGGGGCGGCTCTAAGGCTTGGGCAGTGAGTCCATTGCATTAGGCCCCAAAAATTTGAAGGCCCCAAATTTATTTAAATTATTATATTAATTTTGTTATATATTATATAATTTATATAAATAAAATTGTTATTGTATATTTTTTATTATTATTTGCTTGAGAGTATTTTATACCAATAAGTTCATAAATTCTCATAATTTTTTCGCTCATTATTTGAGATATTTGTTTTAACTTTGAATTTTAAATTTTATCCTATTTATATAGGAACTAAGTTATATATATATATAACATAATATATATTTTTTTCAATTTTTTCTTAAACTGTGTGAACATAAAAGCATTCCTACACAAGTTTCCTTTTCGTTTTAATTTAATATATTATATGAAAATTTCATAACTTAATTTTGATATTCACCAATGAATGCTACTTAATGGAATGAATTATATCATTTAAAAAGAGTTCTATCATTTAAATTGATCAAAAATTTGATGAGAAGGTGTATATATTTTTGATACTATTCATGCTCAAAACTTCAACTATTATGTTATGTATGTTCTTTTCTTTTTCTTATTTGTGATGATAGCCAAATTAAAATTTCAGTTTGAGTTTTGATGCTTAACATGGATAATCCACCACTTCATTTTTTGTACTCTTCTTCTCTTTTTGTGTGTGTGTGTGAGAAATTTGTTATTCTATGTTTTAAATGATTAATCTTTTGTGTAGAAAATAATTTTTTTTGTTAATGTATAAATTTTATAAAATAAATTTAAGAGCCTTTTAATATAATTTTGCCTTATGCCATGAGATCTATTGAGCCGCTCCTGCTAGTGAGTACTATTGAAATAAATGACTAATGAGAAACCAAAATACTTTAGTTTATGGTCTTAAACCAGTAAAGAGAAAGCAAACAGAATATTCACGTAAGGTGATGTGGTAAAATGAGACTTGAATTTAGTATTGTTTGGACAACAAACGTTTAATAATAAAGTTATTTCAGTTTCAAAGGGTTCTTAATTATTAGATAATCAAAACAAAAGTCATTATCTCATGCATTTGAAACCAAATAATCATCATATCATATATTACTAAAAGTGGAAAGCTCCAAAGTACAAAGTTGGATTACCATTTTACCCCTACACTATATTATAGATTATATATTAATTAATTATTAATTATTAATCCAACTCAAAAGTTAATTTTTATTTATCAATTATGAGTTATGTCTCTTCAATGGCTCAATCCCATTTTCCAGCAACCATACAATTTCAGCTATTTAAACCGTATATTATTTTTTGTTTTCAAAGCATTTTGTTAGTTTTCCGTATTAAATTAAGTATTTTGTGTTTTCAAAGCATTTAGTTAGTTTTTCGTATTAAATTAAATATTTTCAGTTTTCTAATCATTTAACTAATTGAATGGTACGTATAACTAATGCATAGACTCTTGAGTTTTGAAATATGAATAGTTATTTTCATTTTCTATATATATATATATATATATTATAAATTAATTATCATTTTTTAATTCTAATCCTTTTTATAGCTTTCTCTTGTATTTGCTTAGCCTGTGTTTGCTAATTATTAATTTTTATTTATTTTTCTTTGCTTCAGATCTTATCTTGCAATGGTGAACTCTTCCTTTCTCCATCACATCATCAGGTACATGATAGTCATTTCATTGGAATTATGCTTAGTCATGAAGAAGGTAAACATACATTAGGCCAATTCACTAGGAATTTTTTTAATTTGTTAAGATGTGTCTCATTAGGAAATATAGACAACTTGTATTGTTTGAGATCCATAAATTAGTAGTAAATACTAGAATGAAATGGGTCCAAATAGAGTGAAATGAATAGTGAGAATGCATATGCCGACTCTAAGAAGTATGTAATTGAGGTATTATTGTAATAGGATTAAAAAGAGTAATGGAAGTAGATGGATCGTTGTAGCCGATAAGTAACTGCTCACAAACTGATATACAAACATTATGAGTTTTGTCATGAATACTATACTGTTACATGCTATAGGTTTTGACCAAATGACAGCAGAAGCTTTCACTAGAAAACAAAGTAAAACTTAATGTTGACCAAACAACATGATCTGAACTTACGTGTTTTGGGTCCAATAATCTCAAATTGGACTTTGGACTGTCATCACATATATACATAGCATATGCATAATCATAAACAAGGATTGTGCCATTGTCTTTAGAAAATTGCACCACTTTAGTCAGCTGCACCCCTAATGCTGCCAAATCAGTTGGATTATTTCAACCATTTGTATTAAGTTCTAGTTTGTTTATGAATATGGATTGATTATGTTATATTTCGTAATACTATTATATTTAAACAAATTAGTTAATATTCTCATATAAAATTTACACATGAAGGATTCATAATCTTGAATCAAACAAAGAAAGTTGTACATGCAATTATCTATTACAAATAAGTATGATTTTTCAAGTGTACCCCGTGAAATTGACAACGATACATTATCCATCTTAAAGAAGATATCTGTTAATCAATATTTCTACATTATGAAATAAATTTTTTATTCGGAAACAATATCTTGATATGTATGTGGATATAAGAAGGAGGAGACTATAGTTTTTTAAGAATAAGACACAAACTTTAAGATATGAAACATTTACAAACATTAATCAAAGTTACTTATGTTTACCTATAAACTATATGTTATTGAAATATTAAAAAAATAAGGAAAGTACCACACTGAGTATAAGATATATGAGAACTACATAGGAAATATGTTATACCAATTCAATTGACTGTTTATAGCTACAAACAATTACCCTTTCCTAAATTTAGTCACTTGTTACTTATATGTTTTAGCATCATCTATATTTATTTTTTTAAAATTGTACTAATTAATATGGGACACACGTACAACGCACGTGTCCAGAAACTAATTCAAAGAAAAGAAAGGAGTAGACAAGTATTAATTAAGCATTAATATGTCACATCGAAAGAGGTGATGATCTAACATAATCTAATATGTTACGTCAAAAGAAATTGACGGTTCAACATAGTATAATATGTCACATTGAAAGAGGTGCCGATTTAATATAATATAATATATCAAGCTGAAGAAGGTGATGATACAATATTGTATAATATGTCATATTGAAGGAGGTGATGATCCAACAATATAATATGCCAAGGTGATGTCTCAATAAGTGTAGCGACTCTCTTAGAGGATGTCACTTACAAAACAAAAACTAATCTACTACTCGTGACGTTTAAAAGACTAATTTTAAAAATAAATAAATATTCATTATAATTTAATGGTAGAATTAGGCTTATTCTTAAAGATATTAAAAATATATCGAAGAGTCAATTGCAGGTGGTAGCAAACTACCTATCTAGACATACTTAACTATCACATATACATAATTTATCTCTACTTTAAAAATATTACATAGAATACCACTTTTTAAAAAATATACCATATTTTTAAAAAATTAAATCAGAGACACAATCCCTTTAAAAATGATAATGTATAATTATCTTAAAATTACATCTCCTCAATTAGCAGGACACTAACAATTCAAATTAATTTCTCTTTATTCTTTTCAGCCGTTTCCCTCCCCAATCCCAAAACAGATACCTCACGTATCCCACCATTACTACAATTACAAAATTACAATGGTTTATGATTTCGTTATTTTAGTAAAAACTTGTTAGAGTTAATTTGCAAAGGTTCTGTAAATCCGTTTGGATTGTTAATTATTCATCAATTAATTCTTTAATTAAGGAGATTATTTACACCCCTTTAATTCAAAGTAATAAATCGTGTATCTCGACTTGTAAAACCGATGGATACATGTATCTCGCGAGTAATGATACATGTATCTCAAGGCCGAAAAAATTGAAAATTTAAGATACAAATGAAGGAATTGATGAAGAAGATTAAGTTTATAATTATAAAATTATTATGATTTATTAAATTGTTAGATACGCAAGGATCGATCCTGTAAATGGGTTGCTAATTATTTATCAATTAATCCTTTAATTAAGGAAATAAGTTACACCCCTTTAATTCAAAGTGACAAATTGTGTATCTCGACTTTTAAAACCGATGGATACATGTATCTCCCGAGTAATGATACTCCTCTAATTATGGAAATCAGTACAACTAATTAATATAAACAAATAAAATATGTATCTCGATTTTAAAATTCGGCGGATACATGTATCTCTCAATATGAAAATAAATTTGCCATAATTTTATAGTGTATCTCGAACAACTAAACGACCTGAAAATAATGTAGTACATATACATGAGAAAAATGTCTACAGATTTTATATTGTGTATCTCGTAAAAATATTATGTATCTCAAATTTGGGTAGCATATATGATTAGTAGATTGTTGTAGTTTGCATTATCTCTCAAAATTATTCCATCAATTCTATAGTTTTCATAATCGATTTCAGATACCCATGAACCGGAATGCCTCAACAATACTGTGACATTCGCCGTAATAAAAAAAAAATTCGAAAATTTAAAGGTTGAAAAGAATCTTAATTTGATGAAGAAAATAAAGAAGTTCAGAAAATAATTTGATATATAAATCGTTGATGATGAAATGGAGCCATGAATTACGTTATGGTTGTTATATCTCCCATAACTTACTCCTTCAATTAAGGGATTATCTCCCACGATTAATTCAAATTAATTAAGGAACGTGTATCCTATCTTTTAAAACAACGTGTATCCTATCTTTTAAAACAACGTGTATCCTATCTTTTAAAACAACGTGTATCCTATCTTTTAAAACAACGTGTATCCTATCTTTTAAAACAACGTGTATCCTATCTTTTAAAACAACGTGTATCCTATCTTTTAAAACAACGTGTATCCTATCTTTTAAAACATGTATCCCTCCTTTAAATTTTAATAGAGTTATGTATCTTAAGAATTATTACCCATGCATCTTAGGAATAAAAAGTGATATAGGAAGTAATATTGAAAACTAACGGGATTCCTAGTAATTGGGATGTAAAGTAGTGGGATATATGTAGTTTACTCTTAAAAAGAATATCAAAATAAATTCCTTCCAAAATTTTCTCTCTCATTCAACACGACAGTAGGGTCCCACTATAAACTAATTTTCAAACTTCTGAATATTATTACAACCAAAATGTGACTTCAGTACATTACACGACCTGAGTTACACACTTCAAAGTCGCCAACAAGTCACCAGATTCAAATTTACACTATATATATAGATGTAACATATGAATTACATACCATTCTCACAATTATTACAAAATGTAATTCTTATATGCAAATGTGATCTTCATATAAGACTCCAAAAAAGTATCAATTTCAACGTTTAAAGACTCAAGTTCAAGAAAGCTGTAGGATCTATAGAAAGAAATCAACGAATTGTGCACCTTATATTTTATAGTGGAAGACTGACGAAATCCTTTCTTTGAAGAATTGCTCCAAGCCAAACTTGAATCTCAAGGAAACAATGTAAAAGATTCACAAACTAAATATCTTTTTATTAGTGTCTTTTTCTTAGAAAAATATTGTGTTCAGAGTGTTCAGTTTTTCTCTGCCTTCTTCCTTCTGTCTACAGAGCGTAAAGTTTCTCTATTTAAAAATAAAGGTTTGTGTATGTTGGAGCAGTTACATAGTAATTGTTCCCACCCCTATTTTTAAATTAAGACTTATCTCTTTTTTTACAGATAACAATTTCGGGTCGGGTCGATCCACATGGGCGATCCATGACCCAAAATTTACATCTCCCAATTCGTACATGGTGGACAAGACCCAAGCCAACACAACATCAACTAGACACACAATTCATACGATAAATAGTTCGTGCGACCTGTGAGCATCAAGAGCTTACCCTTAAGGTTTCACAAGCCCCCCATAGGAATCCAATCACATGTGGAAGGAATTCACTACTTATATAAGAATACTATTACTTGCAATACCCCAGACTTCATTCACTACTTCAGTAGTTACTTATTTGATACCTCATCCTCTCAAGGAAATTAATACGAGTTCATATTTAACTTTATACACACAATCACACTCAATACCAATATGGTTAGTGCAATAGCCGACTTGTGTATATACGTTTATTATTCATTTAATTGTCTTTCCTTTCTACTCGAATCTATCTGCTCCTATTCAACTGCTTTCCTAGACATGCACTGCATTGACGAATCATTCATGGCTATTAGTAACATGCTAAAGTAGCAACATCGATTGAAACTTCAAGAAACAGAAAAAGGTCAAAGGGTATTTCATTGAAAAGTCATTTTAACTTTCTGGGTCTCACACGATGAAGAAGCAGGGAATATTCTTTCATTGACCCATTGATCGCTTGACACACGTGTTACGATGTTTTCACCTTATACTGGTGTATTTGTCTCATTCTTTCGATTATCCAACATCGTACAAACCTTGGTCTAAACACCTTCAAGTGTTTAACCCTAGTTTCTCTCTTCAGTGATACTTAAATTCATTTTCTTAGAGAAACATTTTTCTGGCCCATAAAACAAGTCATAATATGGTGGTAAAACTGATCATCTCTTCACGTTTCTCGACGTAAGAGGTGATTGCTCGTGTGAGAGATCCAATCTCGCGACTTATTCGACACACTTTATTTCCTACAAAATATCACATGCATTTTACATTTGAACATAAATTCAATAGCATTATATAGGAGAAAATATTACAACAAACAAGTTATTTTACAATACTGAAATATCATCCAATCCTACGCAAACCTAGAGCCTTAACATGTTTTTCAAACAAGTCTCTAGAGATGGCCTTCGTAAAAGGATCAACTATCATTTCACGTGTAGGAATGTATTGCAGAGTTATTTCTCCACTTGCCACTACCTCTCTCACAAAGTTATACTTGATGTCTATGTGTTTGGTCTTGCTGTGATACTTAGGATCCTTCGTGTACGCGATAGCCGCTTGACTATCATAATATAGAATTATGGAACCCTTAGAATTCTTTGCAATACTCAAATGCTCAAAGAATCTCTTTAACCAAACAACTTCTTGTATTGCAGACGTACAAGCCACAAATTCAGATTCCATGGTTGAAAGAGCTGTGCAAGTTTGCTTCTTACTTTAATTTTCCATGAAATAGCACCACCATTTAGTAAGAAAGCATAACCGGATGTTGATTTTCTATCATCCCGGTCACCAGCCCAATCAACATTTGTATAACTTCTTATGAATAAATCAGATCCACTATAACACAGTGTATGATCTTCAGTTCCCTTCAGGTATCGGAATATTCTCTTTACTACTTTCCAATTATCTCTTCCAGGATTGGATTGATACCTGCTAACTAGACTCAAGGCATAACAAATGTCTGGGTGAGTACACATCATAGCATACATCAAACTCCCAACAACACTAGAATAAGGAACTCGAGACATGTCTTCCTTTTCGTTTTCAATCTTTGGACACATTTCAAGGGTTAAAGTTTCACCTCTTGCTACAGGAGTATCCATGGATTTGCAACTATTCATTCGTAAAACGTTCCAATATTTTCTTTATATAAGTTTCTTGAGATAAACTCAAAAAAAATTTTGGAACGATCTCTTTTGGATCTTAACACCCAATATATAGTCTGCTTCACCCATATCTTTCATATCAAATGATTTTTGAAAGCCATGACTTGACAGTTTTCACATACTCCAAATTATTTCCAGCTAATAAAATATCATCTATGTAAAGAGAAAGAATTACAAAATTTTCATTGGACTTTTTCACATAGATGCAATGGTCTTCATCGATCATGGTGAAACCAAATGACATTACCTCCTTATGAAATCTCAGATACCACTGCCTTGAAGATAGATTTAGGCCATAAATTGATCTTTTCAATTTACATACTTTCTTTTCTTGACCTTTATCAACGAAACCAACTAGTTGTTCCATGTAGATTTCCTTGTTTAATTCTCCATTGAGAAAAGCGGTCTTCACATCCATTTGGTGTAATTCTAGATCTAAGCGTGCAACAATAGCTAAAAATAATTGTATGGATGTAGACTTCACAACTGGTGAAATTTTTTCCTCATAGTCTATTCCAACTTCTTAAGTAAAACCTTTTGCAACCAATCGTGCTTTGTGTCTTTCTATTGACCCATCCGATTTACGTTTAACTTTAAGAATCCATTTATTCCCAATAGTTGTACGTTCCTTAGGAAGGTCAACAAGATCATATACTTTGTTGATTTTCATGGACTCTAATTCTTCTTTCATCACTTTTAACCATTCATCCCTTTCAGGGCTCGATAAGGCCTCTGTTACAGAATTAGGTTCATCAAATTTTGTAGGAGATACCAAAAAACATAATCCTTAATATCATAAGATTGTTTAGGTACACCTTTTCTTGTACTCTTACGTATTTGAAGTTCAGATTCCTCTATAGAATTTTGGGATTCATAACTACCACTTGGACCAGAAATCATTTCTTGATCCATTGAATTATCAAGTATGTTTAACAGCATTATCGGATCTTCTGAATTCAACATTTCATACAGAGGCTCAACTTCATCTATTTCACCCTTTTTGGGAAAATTATTTTCCAAAAATCTGACCAACCCCAAAATGATCTTTAATGATCTTTAATGTATGTTGCACAACCCCACGGTCGTAGATCATTCATGTTTGTTTTATGACCAGTCCAAAGTTCATAAGGAGTGGAAGACACTGATTTAGAAGGCACTTTGTTCAATATGTAAACCACAGTCAATAATGCATCTCCCCAGAAAGAGATAGACAAATTTGCTTGCACCATCATTGATCTTGTCATGTCTAATAATGTTCTATTCCTTCTTTCAACTACACCATTTTGGTGGGGTGTATAAGGAGTAGTTAACTGTCTGATAATACCCTTTTCAATACATAATTCTTCAAATTATTTTGACAAATATTCACGTCCTCGATCGGTTCTTAAAGCTTTTATGCTTTTATCTAATTGATTTTCAACTTAATTCATATATATTTTAAAGAACTCAAGTGCTTCATATTTACAAGAAATCAAATAGACAAAACCAAAGCGCGTGAAATCATCAATAAATGTAATGAAGTATGTAGCACCAGACCTTGCCCTTACATTCATTGGACCACAAATATCAGAATAAATTAATTGAAGTGGGAACTTAGCTCTCTTAACCTTCCCAAATGGTTTACGCGTAATCTTTCTAGCAAGACAATTTTCACAAGTTGGCATTTCAATTTTTTGAAAGAACCTAAATGCCCTTCTTTTGCCAACCTAATCATTCGATCTTGCCCTATGTGACCTAATATTTCATGTCATGTAATAACATCAATATCATTGTTACTTGAATAATATGCCATTACACAACGGTCAACATAATAGTCATAAGTCGAAGGATTACAATATAAAACGATAAAATGATCATAACGTAGTCCAAAATCATATAAAACATTATCTAAAGTTATTCTAACACCATTGCGACTAAAAAACAAAACAAAATGAACGTCTAAAAGAACAGACATAGACACTAAGTTTCGTCGAATCTCTGAAGCATATAGTACGTCATGCAATATCAAGGAACAACCACCACGCAAGTCCACTTTTCAAGTGACTATACCTTTGACTTCAAGCCTAACATTATTTCATACGTAGATCCACCTTGATTTAGATGAAACTCGCTGAAACTCCACAAACGCCTTTCTATCTCGACTCACGTGGTCGGTGGATCCTTAGTCTACAATCCACATAGGATAAGATTCAGTTAGGAAAGAAATGCTAGAAACATATGTAGCACTTAGAGATGCATTTAGAAATGCTACCTTTTTGGGCTCAGTACATTCACGAGCAAAATGCCCTAATTCTTAGCAATTGTAGCACTTTATTTTACTCTTGTCTCTCTTCTTGAAAAACCGTTTTCCTTTCTTGGAGTTTTGGCTTCTTCTTTTTCTTAGAGGGTCCTTCTCCAGTCTCTTTGTCTTTCCCATTTCTTTTCCTATTTTTTCTTGCGCTTGAAGCCTGAAGATTTTGTACCACTTGACTCTGCCACAAAGGCATTAAAAGTAGCTTTGGCAGCACCAAGGCGCTCATCTTCAAGTTCAACATGGCGTGCAACATCGGAAAAAGTTTTAATGCTATCATTATGGGTCAAGTTAACCTTCAAATGTACCCAATTATTGAGGAGAGACCGAATCACTACGTGAACTTGTTGCTCATCTGAAAGAACATGACCAACACTCTTGAGTTGAGCTATCATGTTTGACATCACCCTAAGGTGTTTTTTGATATTCTAATCATGACGTTTTTGTATGTGTCAAATTTGATAGTCAACTGTCAGAGGCGGGTTACAGACGTACCCCCATACGTTCCTCGTAGATGTGCCCACATAGCATGAGCAGTAGGGAATTCCTCACATTTATGTATGAGGTCATCAACTGCAGAACTAACTATTATTTCACGTGCAGTGGAGTTAGCCTTTTTCCAAGTTTTGTAAGCTTCAAGATCCCTTCTATGTTATGCATTATTACCCTCTTCTGGTTGATTCAAAACATGATTTATACCTTCCAAAGCATTTTTTTTCTTCCAGTACATACTGTCACGCCCCATTTTTCTCAAAACGGGTTTTTGGTGCACGACCTAATAACTCTTTTGGGCTTTTGAGGATGAAGAGTTGCCACCTAACGAATTAAGGTGCGTTAGGGCACCTATCTAACCTAAATAATTTTAGCTAAGGTCAACGAACCAGAGATCAGGGTAAGGGTTCAAGTTACCTCGAGGGGAAGGTGTTGGGCATCCCTCGAGGTCCACAAATGTGGATCCCGGCCGTATCTCATCCAATTTATGTGGGGGTTACAAATAGCAATTAAGGTCACTTCATTTTATTAGTTAGTTAGTTAACATGCTAAGTAAGTGATAAATGACATTCAACAATTAAAGTTACTTCAATAATTTATTTAATTAATTAAGCGTGCAAAACTAAATGATAACATAATATTTAACAATTAAGAGAATTTTAGTTATTTTAATTAATTAGTTGAGCAGGCAATACTAAGTGATAACATAATAACAAATAAATATTAAACAATTAATAAATAGATAAGCGAGGAGACAGAAGTTGCACAAGTAAGTAAGCAAACAATTTTCTTTTATATTTTATTTAAGCTACCCCAAACAATTATAATTTTAAACAAATAAAGGGACAAAAGGAAAGGGAGACACTGAAGGACTTTACGAATCAGCACTCGACTTTTATTTTCAATCAACTTCCGTGTAGGGACAGACAAAATCAATATTTGTCATTAAAATCGAGTCGATGTCATCATCTTCGTAGGGCTTAGACTACCCCTACCCCACCACCGCATGCTTTTCGTCTCTACAAGGTGCCTATCGTCCCGCTTAAGATCCAAGAGGCATTGGACTACTATTATGGTGGATTTTAGACTAAAAATAAAATCTTAATAGGCCCACCTAGACACCAAGTCAAACAATTTGGACGAACATTTAGCACATAGGGTCTCATATTGGGTCTCTAGATTTTAATTAAACATGCTGGCAAACACAAGTAATGTGAAAGGTCGCATACGAGTGTGTGCGCACAAACAGACAACATTTAAATAACAGTAATGGGTTGAGCAAGCGAAAATATTGAGAGACATTTTTAGCGATAATTATTAAACTGATTTCAGAGGGCAGGAATATTATTGCATGTGCAGAAAATAGTTTATTAAAAGCAGTAGCAGACCACATTAACAATGCAGAAATTTATTTGACTGGCAGTCAGTTTATTAAATGCATGAAATTAATAGTAGCTGATTTTAAGTGGCAAAAGAGTTAATTACGATGCAGAGGATTAATTATTTTGTGCAGATTTAAACTAGGCAGATTAGTCATTAATTTACAAAATAGTGCAGAAATTTATTAATTCAAGCAAGATTTAACCGGGCAGTATATATTAAAACAATTTAGCATGCTGGAAATAATTGATTGATTTTATTCAACTGGTAGAAATACAGTTGCGTTGCAGAAATTATTTAACAGGGAGCAGAAATATGTAGCAAATTACTTCAGTTATTTAACATACTGACAAATTATATTTTTAACAAGTTTTTTTTTTTTGGCTATTAATTAAGGCCTATAGACATGATATCTAAATGAACATGCTGAAATTATTGTCAAAAACCTATAGACATACTTTCCATATAATAATATTCAGAAAACTATTGACATGATTTTCTAAACTCCAGATAATATGCAAAGTAAAAGTAACCTTTATGATCATGATTTCTAAGTATGAACATAACATCAATATCAACAAAATGCCAGACATGGTTTCTACCAAATGGTTATTAACCTTATAGGCATGAATTCTAGATTTGTAGAAACGGGCATTTAAAACTAATTAATGATATGAGATTGATTTTATTTATTATTGCTACATACTAAAGGAGACGTGTGAAATGGCGACTAATTAACATTTTAAACAAGATTGACAAAATTAAACAAGCGATCAAGCAATGACAACTTTATTTATTTTTATTTTTTTAGTTAGATCTAAAACCGATTTATTAAACCATGAACTATCAAACAAAACACAATCCTATAAGCACGCTTGCCAACACAATTAAATTACGATAAATAAATAAGCAAGTAGCACGTAAACCCCTCACCCTTAGGCGATTCCCCAAGTTATTCATATATATAGGAGAGAGTTATACAAATATTACAAACCGAAACAAAAGAACAAATGATTAAAATATATAATATTAAAATAAACTTAAATATAATGGCTTCATCCGAAATTCCTCTAGGAGACTTTTCAACATCTTGAACGCTAAGTTCAAAACCTGCTAGAAGGGATAATGGAACACGTGATAGATATAATGGCAAAATACTCGCAACATCAAATATTCATAGCAACAAATTACTTTCATATCTATAAACAAGACACATAAGAAATCCAATAAAGAGTAACTATAGATATATTATCACACATTGAGAGAGGGAGGAACGAAAACTAACTCGGGTGCTTTTTTTATTTCATTCAAACATATGCCGATATTCAAAATAATAATGCAAGATGAAATTAAACTAATGGAAGAACAACTAACCAGTTAAAGCAGAAATATTTAACAGCAATGAAGACCCACACTTAATTCCAATAGACTCGAACACAGCAAAACCGAGCAAGGAAGCACTTAGAATGTTCACCGGAATCTTATTCTTTTAAGAGTAGAAAGCAATATTTTTTTAAAAGTATTCCAGAGTAAGGTGTGTCCGTCCTTTTAAATAAGGGGCAAATGGTCTCTTTATATAGTGGAAGGGGCGCACGAAAGGAAGAGAATAATTATTATTGGGAGCAAATAAGGGAAATTTGTTTCCTTAATAAAAAGGGAGTCAAATCAGTCAAAAAATCTTTACCAAAAATTAAGAAATCAGTATGAAAAAATAGTGAGAGGTGCAAAGGCACAACATCACGGTAACAAAATAAAAAAAAGGAAGAGGGTCCCAATTGGGGGAAGTATGAGCGGAATGCCAGTTATCAAAGCAATAACATTTAGCACTTAGGTGGAAAACAGTAACACATAAACAGTTTATGAAAAGCGGTAAATAAGCAAGTAAATAAATACATGCATAAATAAAAGGAAATGAATAGACAAACATTGAATAATCAGGTAAATAAGGAAAAGAGTATGGAATTAAACATGGAAATACCCAAATAAGGGAAAAGGGGAAAGGTTGAAACATGAAAATAAACACATAAGGAAAAATGGAAAGGGGTGGAACATGGAAAATATGCAATAAATAAGAAAACAAATGATAACTAAACATGGTAATCAACTAAACAAGTAATGAAATAACCAGATAAAGTAAACCCCACATAAATCGAATAAAACACGTAATGGTTAGAACCTAAAATCCCCAATAGAGTCGTCATTCTGTCGCGCCTCGTTTTTTCTCAAAACGGATTTTTGGTGCACGACCTAACAACTATTTTGGGCTTTTGAGGATGAAGAGTTGCCATCTAACGAATTAAGGTGTGTTAGGGCACCTATCTAACCTAACTAATTTTAGCTAAGGTCAATGAACCAGAGATCAGAGTAAGGGTTCAAGTTACCTCGAGGGGAAGGTGTTGGGCATCCCTCGAGGTCCACAAATGTGGATCCCGGCTGTATCTCATGCAATTTATGTGGTGGTTACAAATAGCAATTAAGGTCACTTAATTTTATTATTTAGTTAGTTGACATGCTAAGTAAGTGATAAATGACATTCAACAATTAAAGTTACTTCAATAATTTATTTAATTAATTAAGCGTGCAAAACTAAGTGATAACATAATATTTAACAATTAAGAGCATTTTAGTTATTTTAATTAATTAGTTGAGCAGGCAAGACTAAGTGATAACATAATAACAAATAAATATTAAACAATTAATAAATAGATAAGCGAGGAGACAGAAGTTGCGCAAGTAAGTAAGCAAACAATTTTTTTTTATATTTTATTTAAGCTACCCCAAACAATTATAATTTTAAACAAATAAAGGGACAAAAGGAAAGGGAGACACTGAAGGACTTTACGAATCAGTACTCGACTTTTATTTTCAATCAACTTCCGTGTAGGGACAGACAAAATCAATATTTGTCATTAAGATCGAGTCGATGTCATCATCTTCGTAGGGCCTAGATTACCCCTACCCCACCACCGCATGTTTTTCGTCTCTACAAGGTGCCTATTGTCCCCGCTTAAGATCCAAGAGGCATTGGACTACTATTATGGTGGATTTAGACTAAAATAAAATCTTAATAGGCCCACCTAGACACCAAGTCAAACAATTTGGACGAACATTTAGCACATAGGGTCTCATATTGGCCTCTAGATTTTAATTAAACATGCTGGCAAACACAAGTAATGTGAAAGGTCGCATACAAATGTGTGCGCACAAACAGACAACATTTAGATAACAATAATGGGTTGAGCAAGCGAAAATATTGAGAGACATTTTTAGCGATAGTTATTAAACTGATTTCAGAGGGCAGGAATATTATTGCATGTGCAGAAAATAGTTTATTAAAAGCAGTAGCAGACCACATTAATAATGCAGAAATTTATTTGACTGGTAGTCAGTTTATTAAATGCATGAAATTAATAGTAGCTGATTTTAAGTGGCAAAAGAGTTAATTACGATGCAGAGGATTAATTATTTTGTGCAGATTTAAACTAGGCAGATTAGTCATTAATTTACAAAATAGTGCAGAAATTTATTAATTCAAGCAAGATTTAACCGGGCAGTATATATTAAAACAATTTAGGATGCTAGAAATAATTGATTGATTTTATTCAACTGGTAGAAATACAGTTGCGGTGCATAAATTATTTAACAGGGAGCAGAAATACGTAGCAAATTACTTCAGTTATTTAACATGCTGACGAATTATATTTTTAACAAGTTGTTTTTTTTTGTTTTGGCTATTAATTAAGGCCTATAGACATGATATCTAAGTGAACATACTGAAATTATTGTCAAAAACCTATAGACATATTTTCCATATAATAATATTCAGAAAACTATTGGCATGATTTTCTAAACTCCAGATAATATGCAAAGTAAAAGTAACCCTTATGATCATGATTTCTAAGTATGAACATAACATCAATATCAACAAAATGCCAGACATGGTTTCCACCAAATGATTATTAACCTTATAGGCATGAATTCTAGATTTTGTAGAAACGGGCATTTAAAACTAATTAATGATATGAGATTGATTTTATTTATTATTGCTACATACTAAAGGAGACGTGTGAAATGGCGACTAATTAACATTTTAAACAAGATTGACAAAATTAAACAAGCGATCAAGCAATGACAACTTTATTTATTTTTATTTTTTTAGTTAGATCTAAAACCGATTTATTAAACCATGAACTATCAAACAAAACACAATCCTATAAGCACGCTTGCCAACACAATTAAATTACGATAAATAAATAAGCAAGTAGCACATAAACCCCTCCCCTTAGGCGATTCCCCAAGTTATTCATATATATAGGAGAAAGTTATACAAATATTACAAACCGAAACAAAGGAACAAATGACTAAAATATACAATATTAAAATAAACTTAAATATAATTGCTTCATCCGAAATTCCTCTAGGAGACTTTTCAACATCTTGAACGCTAAGTTCAAAACCTGCTAGAAGGGATAATGGAACATGTGATAGATATAATGGCAAAATACTCGCAACATCAAATATTCATAGCAACAAATTACTTTCATATCTATAAACAAGACACATAAGAAATCCAATAAAGAGTAACTATAGATATATTATCACACATTGAGAGAGGGAGGAACGAAAACTAACTCGGGTGCTTTTTTTATTTCATTCAAACATATGCCGATATTCAAAATAATAATGCAAGATGAAATTAAACTAATGGAAGAACAACTAACCAGTTAAAGCAGAAATATTTAACAGCAATGAAGACCCACACTTAATTCCAATAGCCCCGAACACAGCAAAATCGAGCAAGAAAGCACTTAGAATGTTCACCGAAATCTTAATTTTTTTAAGAGTAGAGAGCAATTTTTTTTTTAAAGTATTCCAGAGTAAGGTGTGTCCGTCCTTTTAAATAAGGGGCAAATGGTCTCTTTATATAGTGGAAGGGGCGCACGAAAGGAAGAGAATAATTATTATTGGGAGCAAATAAGGGAAATTTGTTTCCTTAATAAAAAGGGAGTCAAATCAGTCAAAAAATCTTTACCAAAAATTAAGAAATCAGTATGAAAAAATAGTGAAGGGAAGGGACAGGGGAGAGAAAGAAGAGAAGAGAGAAAGGCTCGCCGGCGTTTGCTTCTCTCCGGAGAAGAGGAGAGAAGGACGAAGGGGAGGGGAGGCGGAGCTATTGAGAGAGGAGAGGAAGGGATGAGGATTATTTTTTTAGGGTTGGGGTCTTTGCATAGTTTAAAAGGAAAGAAAATATTGATTGAATATGGACCATTAGATTATTTTAGATGAGTGGCTAGGATTTGATCTAGGATTTAACTTAAAGGACGGACGGTCAGGATTAAAAGCTGAAAATTAAAATCAGATTGAATTGAGGAGTTGGAATGGCTACAATTGAAATGCATATGGCTAGAATTGCAAAGAGAATTTGAATTGGAGTGGCTAGAATTGCAAGGAATTAGATTAAGATAGGCTAAAATTTAAATGATTTGGAGAAAAATCAAAGAAATGCTATCCAATTAAAGTACTACATATATTAAAATATTTTATACGAATTATACGCATCTAAATTTAAAACATTTGAGTAAAAAAAAAAATTATTTCGAGTTTAACCATCGATAAATATAATAATTTAATACTAATTACAATAATTTTCATAAATCAAGCCTACTAAAATATATAATTTT
This sequence comes from Solanum tuberosum, assembly GCF_000226075.1. Lineage (NCBI taxonomy): Eukaryota > Viridiplantae > Streptophyta > Magnoliopsida > Solanales > Solanaceae > Solanum > Solanum tuberosum. Next base: position 473,002 of record NW_006239362.1, read on the forward strand.
TAGACAAAATTGATTAAACTTTTAAACTTGAAATATGTTTTAAAAATACGTATTTAATCGAATAGCATTTCAAAAAGGGGTTATAGGTCGGTCAAAATTGGGTGTCAACACATACCATATTTTACGACTCCAGATGTCGTAATTATCACTGTTAAGTTTTTCACCTTTGTTTAAGTCAGCAATGATACTTTTTGATGCCATGTCTGTTATTGACATATAATTAGGCAAGTATTTTAATCAATTATGCATGCGACATACACATTCAAGCAAATTAATTCTTATAAAGATTTCATATTTAATGTTAAATCGAACATACACGTATGCATCCAATCATCATCTACAAACTAAATATTTAATCAAAATTCAAATCTAATTTCTTAATGTGTATAATTAATATATTGAAGACTTTGATAACAAGGATTTTTAAGTCTAATAACATCATTTGAGAAAAAACAAACTACATAATTCATATCTTGAAAAACAAATAAGCATTAAAAATTTACAAGTAATTCAAAGACTAAAATCCTCCCACAAGTTTTCAAGACAACAAATGTAAACTCTAAAAGGTTGACTGGGCCAAATGTCATGATAAATATTAGTCAATCTACTACCTCAAGATTCACGGAGAGCGTCTGTGAAATAAGCTAAGGCTCTCCAATATGAAATTTCCTTATAATCAGCTAAGTCAACCCATTTTATTTTTAAAAGTTGAATAAAATCGCGTGCTGAAATATTAGGGGACATCTTCAATGACTCAAACTCTTTAATTTTTTTCTCTTTTTTCCTTCGAATGGCCCTTTGGTTCCTTGATAGATTTTGTGTTGCCCTTGGGACACCAATCTGTATGATTTCACGCCCTCGAAAATATGTCTTACATCGGCTTGCTCTTCTACCTTGTCCCTTTAATCGACTTTGAGAACTCTCACTTGGAGTAATTTGAGCATGTTCCCGTTCAGCCATATCTGAAATGAGAACAAAAACGGAAATATGGTTAATACCATTTAATGCAACAACGTTTGTCACAAATTTTTCGTAGGAGACAAGGAACCGTTTGAAGAATTTAAGGATTAAGAGAATTTATCAAGACCAATTTTAATACACATAATTAAAATTATAATCTAGTCAAAACAAGTGATCAATATTCTTCATTAAGTAAAGAAGATACCTCATGGCCTTTCAAGAAAATTCAAAGTCAACCACAATCTAATTTGACCACTTGAAAAATCTTATGTTAAAGTAAATAATAAAATAAATATTTTGTTAACAAAAAAAAAAATACTACAAAACCATTGTCTATTTTTCATAAAAAATAATAATAGTACTTTATGATTCCAAAGAAAATGGTATAAGTATTTTATTAAAAAAAATTGGACCATTTTATTTTTCTTTTTAATCCTTAACAGAAAAGGATAAAAAGAAACTCTTTTATTTAATAGTGGGACCATCTTTTTTCCTCCTTAATCCTTAATGAAAAGGACAAAAAAGAAGAAGGTCCACACGCTCCAATTGGAAAAAGTTGTGGGACCATTTTATTTTTCCTTTTTAATCCTTAACAAAAAAGAATATGGCTTGCACAAGATTCTGTCCCTTAAACTCTCTTTCAATTTATTTTTTTTATTTTTTTTTTACAAAAAAAAAATAGAACTTGACCTTTTCAAGTCTTTATCCAACTTAAAGTCTATTTCTTTTCAACAGATAATATAACTCTTTAGCAATTTTACTCATCTTCTCCCATTACTTCCATGGAAAAAAAAAATGTGAAACAAAAAAAAAATCTCAACAAAATTCCATGAAAGAACCACAAGGAAGAAAAAATAAAATACCTAGGTCAGTAAATCTTTTCTCTTCTTCCTACTCATAATGGAATATCGAGTAACCAAAAGAAAACAGATCGAAAATGGACGAAAATAAACATAATTATTATCATATTTCAAATTTCTCGCTTCATTCAACCAGAGAATTTCAATTATTATTCAAACAGAGAACAATTAAACCTGGCTCTGATGCCATTTGTAGGATCTATAGAAAAAAATCGACGAATTGTGTAACTTATATTTTGCAGCGGAAGATCGATGAAATCCTGTTCTTTGAAGAATTGCTCCAAGCCAAACTTGAATCTCAAGGAAACAAGGTAAATGGTTCACAAACTAAATATCTTTTTGTTAGTGTCTTTTTCTTAGAAAAATATTGTGTTCAGAGTGTTTAGTTTTTCTCTGTCTTCTTCCTTCTGTCTACGTAAAGTTTCTCTATTTAAAAATAAAGGTTTGTGTACATTGGAGCAGTTACTATGTAACTGCTCCCACCCCTATTTTTAAATTAAGACTTATCTCTTTTTTTACAGATAACAATTTCGATTCAGGTTGGGTCGGGTCGATCCACATGAGCAATCCATGACCCAAAACTTACAAAAACTCATATAACTATTTCACGAAATGTCAAATAACATAGTTTGCTCAATATATACGTTATGTCGTCATACCAAGCATAATCAAATATTGAGAAGGTATTGAACCCTGTATCAAGTAGAGCTTAAACCCAATAATCAAGAGAATCAAGAACAATGTTATAAATTGCTTCTAGTTTGTACTTAAAATGGACAATTTCCATAACTAAGATGGACCACTAATTCAATGTCAAGATGACAAAAAATTATAAACAAGAGGCATGCGATATGGTGACAAATTAAAGTCAAAGCCACAAAAAGGACAAAGTTCCAATACGAATACAAAATGATCAAGCAATTTGTACAAGTGACGAATTAACAAATATCTCACACTGATTCAAAAATACCAATAGAACGATATAAAGTAAACAAAAGTTTCAAGATAGCAGTTGAAATACTCCGACGATGTATATAGAGGGTTCAAGTTTAGCTTTTTAGCACATAAACTGTCCTACTACAACTTGAAGAGTTCAAATCATAGACCAACCAAATGCATCAAGTTCCTCAACCAACTTCTTTTAGCTTGCACATGAGTACATACACCTTCGATATGCAATCAAGTACCTACTTAACATTCAATAGTTTTAGAATGTTGATATGAAACAACATTAGTATCAAAAGTGAACCTAGTTTGTGCAAATCATACTAATCTATCAAAATAGTATATTAAGACAGCCCAACGGTCTTGTGTTGTAATTTAGCTTTGAATAAATAAACTGAAAAAACTAGACTTTATAGTCTTCGTAATAGTTTTAGGTATATGTCTCGGGGTTTCAAAGAGTCCAGAATCACCGCAAAATAAATTTCTTACAAAAAGATATCCACAAAATACTAACAATAATACATAGAAGCTTTCTAAATCGAAAAACTAGCTAGGAAGAACTTGTCCTAAATGCATCCCCTTTTTTGAATTCATAAAATCAAAAATACTTTTCAACATAAACATAAGAGTTGTAAATATATGTAATTAGATTTCAAAAACATATTTATTCACCTAAAATGGAGTTCTACACAATCATATATGAAACAATTACTAGCAGGTACACAATTGAAAAATTGGATTCACAGACTTCCCACCAAGGAGCGTATCTTGAGTTTTAGCCAAGAGAAGTACGTTTTTCTGGTTAATTAGCTAGGAGATTATGGTGGGAAGAGGATTTTGGGGTTTTTTCTAAAGTCAATAGGGAGCAAAATAAATGAGAGAAGATGGAAACTATAAGTTACAATGATATATATCACTTTGACATACTTGAGAAAATGGCTTCCTAAAAAAATGTTGGTTAATATATACATATAAAGTAATAAAAGAAATACTAAACTAAAAATTCAAAAATATTTTGAAATTTTAAGTGTTAGTGACAGTTCCCAATAATAAATTGAGTGACAACATTCTTATGAAAAGTAGTGATTTTGTAATTGTATAATACACAGGGCAAGTCTAAGTACCCGTTAGTGTGGTCGAGTGAATGACGAGTGTGAAGTCTTAGTTTATAACCCTCAGTGTGCTTGAATGACATTTCGCTATGTTATGCGATTTACGGCTTGCTTGAGTATGTAACCTTAATAATATAGCAAACTGTTAACACGAAATTAGGAAAACAACTGAAAAATAACTCATGACGATGCCCCTGACGGACCATTACACCTGTGATGGATCGTTAAGAAAAACATGGTTACTGATAAGCCTCTGACGGCATGTCTGATGGATTGTCATGACAACTGTGATGCGCTGTAAGACAAACCGTTAGAAAAGACAAATTAATATAGTCACTAGACGATAGGACTGATGGCCCGTCAGAGTCCACCATGTCTACCATCATATGCTTTCCACCTGACCTATTACCAGTGACAGTCAAGCTAATGGTTCATCACACCTGTGACTAGCACCTGGTGTTCCGAGTATTTTGTTGTCGTATTGTACTAATATTCTTCCTCCTACACATGTTAAACTGCCTCCAAAAATTAGAGCAACTCGGTGAGGGGGCAATTTATAGATGTACCCACTAGTTCAGAGGATGACATCCCACTATAAGATAGATGTACATACCTGAACCAATCGGGGTCAAATCCAAATTTCATCATGTCTTGCGTTGGGGATCCGAAAAGTACTATTATGAGTGGCTAGCTAACAATTACGCTCCCTGAGGTAGTATGAAGATGGAACATTGCTTAGGAGGTGAGGATATTAGCTATTGACTTGCTAGAATACCCTGGCATCGGCAGTTCAAAGAATACAATTATTAATTGATGTCGCAAGAGCCCGACCTTTATCATCCAGCCATATATGTTCCGTGAGTTCTACGCGAACTATGTGGCAACATTGGACCAACGACCTAAAATAGCGAAGGGGGAAATGTTAAGGTTGCTTGAGCGAGGTGCAAATTAGGGGAGTACATGCAAATATATATCTCCTCGACCAAAATCAACAGGTTCTTGTTCGGGCTAGGTTATATATGTGCCACCGCCACGAATCATGACATAGTTTGATCACCAGATGTGAGATTTCAACAACGTCCATGGTTCTTACAAAGGGTCAGGTCTATTGAGATAAACATGTGGTTATCTATTTGTTAGTATCTTAAGTTTAAATTTTGAATTAGTTTGAATAAGTCAACTAATCTTTTAGATAAGATTAAGTTGTTAGATTAGTTGCTTAAAGCTAGTAGAGTTGGTTCCTTCAATTTAGTCAAGTTAGTTGCATTTACTTGTATTTAAGCAGATGTAAGCAATGAATAAAATCATTCAAGTTTGCTTTAATTCTCAAACTCTTCATGGTATCAGAGCATCTCTAAAACTCTCACGAGTCCGATCCAATTTTTTTTTTCTCTCTCTCTCTCTTTGTGTCCAAACATGGTTGTTCCTGCTACCACCATTGATAATGCTGCTGCAGTTCCGACTACCACTCATGTGGTACAGTTCAATCCAGCTGCCCAATTACCTATCAAACTGCAAGGCAACCTCAACTTTGCCACTTGGAAGGCGCAACTAGTGATGCTACTCAATGGACACAAGCTCCTTGGGCACCTCACTGGTACCAAATCTGCTCCGCCGACCACTATCACACAAACTGATAGTACCATCTCCAATCCTGAATATGAGTTGTGGTTTTGCCAAGATCAACTAATTCAACAGGCAATGATGGCATC
>NW_006239362.1:479184-480071 GCF_000226075.1 Solanum tuberosum
AGGAAATCAACAGAATGGGAGACTACCCAGGCAAGTGGTAAAATGACAACTTTGCCAAAAGATCGGTCACACAGCTGATGTGTGTCGCTCAAAATCACACAACCACTTTGAAGCTAAGGTCAACTTTGTGTCAAATCATCACTCCGATGCAAATCCTTGGATCCTTGACTCTGGAGCAACTCATCATGTCACAACCGAGTCAGCTAATCTTGAAGGATATACTGGCAATGAGGAAGTATCCATGGGTGACGGTAAAACTATTCCCATTACTCACACTGGTTTAACTCAAATTAAGGCTTCTAACTCCAATTTCATGCTTTCTAACACTCTTTGTGCTCCAGCTATCAAAAAAAACCTTATTTCTGTTGCTAAGTTTTGCACTGACAATCTGACCTCAATCGAATTTTTTCCACACTCTTTTCTTGTGAAGGATCTCAAAACTCGGAGACTGCTGGTACAAGGCAGGAATAAACATGGACTCTATGAGTGGCCACAGAGGGATCATGTGTCACCTTCCGCTAACTTCACCTCCACCAAAGTTTCTCGTCAACTGTGGCATCGTCGCTTGGGTCACCCTCATCTGAAAATCCTAGACTTAGTACTGAATAAATTTTCACTTCCCTTTTCCACCAAAGAAAAGTTTCATTTTTGTAATTCGTGCTCATCAAATAAAGCTCATCGTTTGCCATTACGACTCACTTTAAATAGTAATGCACCACTTCAAACTTTGTTTAGTGATTTATGGGGTCCATCACCCATTTTATCCATTGATAAAAAGTTGTATTACTGCATTTTTGTTGATCACTACACCAAATACACTTGGTTGTATACAATCAAAAACAAAAGTGAAGTCGCTTCAATTTTTGCAAACTTTCATCCTTTAGTGG
>NW_006239363.1:0-3316 GCF_000226075.1 Solanum tuberosum
TTTATCAACTACTAACACGCATGTGAAGCTCTAATTAACCTATTTCATTTTGAGGGTCGTTACAGAAACCTTTGGGGGTTGATTTAGTGAAGGATGCTCAAGATAAGGTGAGGAGTATTCAAGCTAAACTTCTAGCAGCCCAGAGTAGACAGAAGAAGTATGCGGATCATAAGGTAAGAGATATAGAATTTCAGATTGGTGAGAACGTTCTTAAGGTATCACCGATGAAAGGGGTGATGAGATTTGGCAAGAAGAGTAAGCTAAGTCCTAGATATATTGGTCCATTTAAGGTTCTTGAATGTGTAGGGCCGGTGGCGTATAGATTGGCTCTACCCCCTAATATATCCTGTGTTCATTCGGTATTTCATGTGTCTATGTTGAAGAGATATCATGGTAACGGAGATTATATCATTAAGTGGGACTCAATTGTGCTAGACAAAGACCTCAAATATGAGGAGGAACCGTTTGCTATTCTTGATCGTGATGTGCATAAGTTGAGGACCAAGGAGATTAAGTCCGTGAAAGTTCAATGGAAGCATCGTCCAGTTGAGGAAGCTACTTGGGAAATCGAGAGGGACATACGAGACAAGTATCCCCAATTGTTCGTCGAATCAGGTACTACTTCATTATTTCCTTAGCCTACTTTCCCTAAGTTTTGTCACTCGAGGACGAGTGATGGGTAAATTGATATCTATTGTAACAATCGAGTTTCTTCGTTATAGAAATGCCAACGGGGGAAAAATTAGGACCGGAAAAACTTTTTCGTAGTACTTGAATTTTTCCAACCTTGTCCAGATTTGGACGAAATCAGAGTCCTTGAGGTGTGGGGAAATCTGGTAATAATCGGGTGGAGTAATTATAGTTTTGATTGCATGAGTGGTTAGATAACTTGTTAAAGAATTCGTATGACTTTACGGAATTGAACTCGAGCGAGTAGAAATCCCGAAATCGATCTTAGCGTGAGGGGTATTTTCTGATCGTTGTGGGTTAGAGATGTGTAGTGAAAGGGGATTTTGGAATTTCTTCAGTTAACTTTCTGGTTTCGTTTGTTCCGCTTCGGCGAGAGTCCGGTCGCTCTGGCGGGGACGCTACAGCGAGAATTGGGCCGCTGTTGTGGATACGAAGAGACTTAAAATCGTAGAAAAGGATGGATAGATCACTATTTCGAAAATGCCGCTCTGGCGTGACTTGGTATCGCTCTGGTGCCGCCGCTACAATGGGATGAGGGCCGCTATGGCAGGCCAGACGCAACTTAATGTCGTTAATAAACCCCTAAACGTCCTTATTTGGCACTTTTCGACTTTTAGATCTAAGAAACGACCCCCAGGCGATTTCTACTCATTTTCCACCATTCTTGAGGCTAAAGATAAGTTTTTCACTTCCCGAATCCATTTCTCGATCCGTAGAACGTAATAGAATGAGTGAATATTGATGGGGGAATGTTTTGTTATAGATTCTATGGTGGAAACAACCCTAGTTTGGATGTTCGAGATCATGAGTTTGATCTAGGGTTCATAGAATTGTTATAGTTTCGGGTAATTAGCGATTGTTTGTTGATTCCCGTGTTATTGTGATTATTTGTACACCAAGAACAAGCCGAACGAATCCGGAAGGGGAAGGATCAAGCTTATTAGGGTTTCAAGCTTGTTTCGAGGTAGGTGGTGGTTGTGATTCTATGATTCTGTGATGCATGCTTGTTCTTGCTTCATTATGATACTTATATATGTATGAATGTTACAATATTGATCACACTTGTTGTAAATGAGATAGATGAATTATTGATGCCATGAAATCATAACATAAATGTATGATCTTGATGATGTACTTGTGATTGTAATTGTGGTGTGTGAATGGAATCGGTTGCCACGTTTCGGCATAACTACTTGATCGGATTACCACGTTTCGGCATAATTATGTGATCGATTGCCACGTTCTGACATTTTAATATGGGATCGGATTGCCACATTCCGACAAGCTAACTGTTTGGGCTTGGGTTCCGTGAGAGGACCAATGATGTGCTATAAAATGTGAAGTTGTTGGTTGTTCATAAATGTTGATGATGTTGTATATGTATATATATGCATGTGATTATAATGTTGTTTGACTTGTTTATGTTGCACTAGTGGGATAACCGCGTGATCTTGTGGTTGTGTACTGATTCTGCACTTGTTGTTATTTTTGTTGAGTATAGGGCATCTTCACGCGACTACTGACAGACCTCACTTAGAAGATCAGTGATCGTCGATTCGAATTCAAGTGTGAGCCAATTCTTCTGAGCTGCTATGGAATTCTATTTAGTCTATGTCTATCATTTCTGGACTTAGATATTTGTTCTAGTTAGTTGATTAGTTCATTAGTTGGGGATGTATCCCTTCTTGTTTAGACTTGGATAATTTGTTTAGATATTTTGGTACATTGACTTTCAGGTTCTAGGTATTAAATTTCCGTATTTGTTTAGTAAATTAACTTGCTTCCGTAACTTAATTGTCTTAGTATTGGTTTAGTTGCTTAGTTTGGTTGTAGTAGTGGTTCTCTCACCGGATGGTTAGTATGGGTGTCAATCACGACGGTCTGGGCCGTGACATAATATTTACGTAATTTTTTATAATTGTGTACTCAATGATATGAGCTACATAAGTGATAATTTATTTATTTTATTGTTTCAATATTGTTAATAATAATAATAATAAAATTGTAGTCATTATTAAGCCACCTTTGAGCAGCCTATGTAGCGAGTCACCAACGATAAGGGATCGTTTGGTAGGGTTTATTAAAAATATATAATGTCACACCCCGAGCCTACATCCTGGGAGGGACTGGCACTCGAAGACCATCGCTGGCCTCGAGCGAACCCTTTGCCTGGCTTACTTAACTCAGTGGAAGGCAATATTTATACTTATAATGATCAATAACACTTAACTGAACTGAATAATAAGATAACTGAGAATGTTAAATGTTAAACATTCAACTTGGCCAAAAGTAGCAACCCAAGTCTTAACAATAAGAAATGATAATGAAAAGACTCAAAGGACTAACATCTGAATGTCTATGAAGCCTCTAAAACAACTGAGATGGATGTTGGTACAAACCCCACAACATCCTAATGAACTAACTAGAAAGCAATGAAAATAGATCTTCCGGAATACAAGGAGGCTCACCAACTGACTCTGAACTGCTCACTGGATCAACGGTGCGCTGGAATGCCGATCTTAGTTACCTGTGTCTGCATCATAAGACGATGTAGGCCAACTGACATCAGTACATTGAATGTACGAGTATGCGAGTTGGAATGCTAAAACAACATAGGCTTGAAAGG
>NW_006239363.1:4138-6593 GCF_000226075.1 Solanum tuberosum
TGGAATCAACTAGAAAACATAGGTACATTGCTAAGGAACAAGTACGAAAAGGTGGGGAACAAATGGGGAGAACTGCCAGCCCTGGCACTCTGAGAGGTGCGGGGTGCCAGCCCTCAAAATTCAGAGAACACTTTGGAGCGCTCTGGCTGGCGCATCGCCCCAAAGCCAGACATTCAGTGCCCCAGCCCCTTCACCAGAAAATCTGAATTTTCTTCTTCGTTTTTCAACTCTAAACCCTCTAATTTCACTTAGTTCTTTCCCCAAACACTTAGAATCATTTATACTCTAAATATATGGTAGATTCAAACCAAAATTACACCCAGAAAACACGAATCAAAGTGCAAGAAACTTCAACAACACAACTCATAAGAATTCAAACGAAACCTTCAACAATGTTCATCAAGAACTCAATTTCTAAACTTTCAAAGACTTAAATTCGCTGAATTGAATCATGGTTGGTGCGTGGGTGAACGAACCCAACGCTATGTGATCTCACATACCTGATAGAAGTAAATCCTTGGCGAAATACCAACTTTCTTGATCGATCTTGATGAATTTGCCCTTTTCTCCTTTTTCTTTTCTCTTCTACTTAGCCCTAGCGTGAAATCCCAAATTCTAAAACTGACTAAAATCTGATTTGACCCATATTAAACTCCTAAAAATGGATTAAAATAATAGGGCAATGAAAAGACTAAAATACCCCTTAGATTTCCGGATTGGACATTTCCTTAATCCAACAGCCCAACTTCCAAAGGGCATAACTCACTCATACAAACTCGAAATCGCACAAACTTGGCGGCGTTGGAAAGATCATTCCAAGGAATTTCCAACCATATTTGTAATCACACCTAATTCATCCTGAGCTAGGAATTATGACCATTTGAAGTTGACCAAAAACTCACTTTAACTTAAAAATCTCCAGATTTCCTCATTCTTGCCAAAAGTAACTATTTCCAGATTTTAAACTTCCTTCTAGTTCTTTCTAGTTGCGAGATGTTACATATAATCAATGTAATAATTTTTTGTATTAGTATAATATTTTGTTAGGTATACTTTTTAATCTATATATAATTAACGCTTGTATTAGTTATACACTTTATTGTGTACTGCTATATGTATTACTAGTACATGAAAATTTATGGTATTAGTAATGCAAGGACTTTTGATGCATGCATTAACATGATAAAAGACACAACTGCCTCTAAAAATGTTTTCTACATCTTTTTCACCATATTTGTGAGAGGATATTTTTTGTAAATAAATATATATATTTTTAAAATTATGCAATACATATTATTTTTAATACACCAAATCAAACAATATATTAGAATTAATTTTTCCATAACTAATATAAATATTACTAACACTCTACCCAACGATTCCTAATGATTTTATTTGTTGATTAATCTTTCAACAACATTAATATTCAAGATCCAGACCATACTTTACAAGGACCTAAGATCAATGTGTATCTCTTTTTGTTAGTAATGTTGTGTATTTCTCTATGTTGTCCCATGGACTGTTGCGTCTTTTATTAAAAATTATATTTTGCATGTTCAATTTTTTAATGTTTACTTGATACTCATATATTTATTTGCACCATTATTATTGTTATTGTTAAAAAAAATTATTGAAATTATTTTTGTTAGTATGGTTTTTCAGATTGTTGTGCCTTGCTATTTCATCTGACGTAAATCAAGCAGGATTGACTCGATTATAAGGCTACCAAAGCAATAAATTGGGGCTTCAATATTTTCTAAAAATGTATTTTATATATGTATTATTAAAATAATATCTCATGTGCTATTAGATTTGAAAAAAAATCGGGTAGAAAATATAATATAACTTTTTATCTTATATATTAAATCTGGATCGTCGTAATAATTGAGAAATTGAATAATTTTAGGTACTTGTAGTATTTTCCTTACTTGACTATCTATTTTGTTGCTAATTTATATCGTGACCATTAACATGAGCCCACATTATTATTTCTATATATTTTTTTTCATTCCCCTTTCACCAGTTTTATTCTCTTATTATTCTATATTCTGAAGTTTCTCAAAAGGTTAAACCTTCTGCATTATGTAAAATATATTGTTGTATGTTCACAAAAAGATCAAACTTGTTTTTTGGTATCTTCCTCAAATTTCAAGCACAACACTATTTCAATATCATTATATCAACTTATCAAATTCAGTGCAAACACTATTTTGATACCATTATATATATCAACCTCTCAAATTATTGATATGAGTTAGGTTTTATTATTCTAACTTTATGTTATATATATATTTTTCGTTGAAAATGTGCATTATTCTTTACATTCTTACTTCATAAGGCTTGCATAGATCTAACTTTTTTCAGACCTCATTTATAAGATTACAATGAATATGTTATTGTTATACCATATATATATATATATATATATATATATATATATATATATATATATATA
>NW_006239363.1:10745-26999 GCF_000226075.1 Solanum tuberosum
TATATATATAAGATAGAAAAAACAATTAAAATCTCTATTATATGTTATTTGACTTTAGATCACCAATCTTGTTAAAGACGATCTGCACATGTTTGTTACCAAATAACCATCATAAATGTTAAATGTTCAAAAAATGATCGATTGCCTTAGATATCACCTTCACCTAATCACAAAGTCTAAAATAATTGTTTAAACGATCAAATATAATTCTTTATATGTTCCCAAATTGCTTCTTATTAGTTCATAGAAACCACATATATTAATTCTATTGCCCTCTCATCTTTTAGCTGTCAGAATAAATTATAAATTATTTGATTAACTGATAAGAGGCACGTTACCATTAAAGTCAACTACAAAACTAATCTTTTATCTTTTAATTAATACTAAAAGTACTGAAAATCACAGTTCCAAATTAGCTGTTCTAAGTGGTGGCTATAGAATATATTTTAGTAGTTGTATCACCAATTATATCGTTGAAGGGACTGTTTGCCTTGTGATAACTTTCACCTTTCATCTTATTTATTTAAACTGTAAACATAATAATTAGACTAATACTTTCTGTATACGTACTAAACATAAAAAAAAAAAAATCAAGAAATTACTTATTTTCTTGAAAAATATTTTTCTAGAAATATTATTCTTTATATCAAACACACCTTAAATAATACCGAGAATATTTAGTATATATACTTTTTGGTAAGGTGTGGTTCATTGCATATTAAAAAAAAAAAAGATATAATAAGGGATATAATGTACAATATATATTTGATTTTATACCATATAAACTTGGATATATTTTAATTTTAATTTTAATTTTTATCTTAATCTTCTTAAAGTATTTGCGAGAAGAGTTCCGCGAAAGGGAATCTTTTTTTTTTTTCATTTTATCTTAGGATTAATTATCTTAGGGTTGTTATCTTTCTTTTCTTTTCTTTTAAAAAAAATTCATTCGAGATATGATATCTATCTTGAACCCTCGACCAGCTAATTCGAATTCACACAGCGTAAAATTAAACAAGTAATTGATAAGGATGATTGTGAAGGCAAGTGATCTTAAACTTTATTTTTTGACCTTGTTTGAATCAATTTCTTGCCTTTAATTACCTGGATGAGATTTGCAATATGTACATCGTATAAAGTAGAATTTCCGAAAATGATGGAATAGTAGGCTCTTTTCAACTCTCTAACTAAGGACTACTATACCAATTCACTACTTATATGTTCTATTTGAGCCTAGAATTAATATTTCAAATCTAACTCATTCACATGGACGGGATAAAGTCTGAAGAATTACATATATACTTAATTAGCTAAATCAAGCTCTATGGATGAAATTTCTAAACCATAGGTTGAGATTATAACTCAATCTAAATACACTAATTTTAGAATGTCTAATTCAGAAGTAGTACTAGCTTAAGTTCTTACGGACTTTAGTCTAATGTAGCTTCATTAATATTATTTTACCCCGCAACTATGAAAGTGAAAAGCCTTCATAGTTGCCTTTATGTGACTTTCAACTCTTTCAAGTTTAAGAAGGTTTTTTCTTTCACGTTAAAGGTTTTCTCATGGAATAATAGAGTCAAAAGTTCAAGATCATCCATTTTTAATTAAAGTTATTGAGGGTAATTTCCTATCCTAAGACCCATTAAATGAGGAAATGCTTAGGTTTAGCAATTCTTTTTATATTCCCAAAATTTGAAATCATATGATTAAAGATGGAGAGAGCCTATCCATTTCACCATAATTTTATTATTTTTATGTCAGAATCATCTCACATTTAGCTTTTAGTAAAAAGATATACCAACATTAAGATATAATAATTGCAAGATTATTTATACATACACGAATCAAAAATTGCAACCAAACACAAAAATAAAATAATTTCACATTTTATCACAAAATTATTATCTTTATCCCTTATACCAAACAGAAATATCCTCACTGGCACCTCATCTTAGACAATAATAATAAAACCGAAATATCCTCACCGCCACCTCGTCTTAGACAATATTAATAAAACCACAATTTGATGAGTAGGTTTATTATGGCAATAGAAAAATATTTTTTATGATTCAATTAGGTCTTTAATTCAACTTGTAACATAATTTTAAAAAATGTCAAAAGAACCCACGTTCTTACGTCTCTTCACGACTACTTCAAATCTAATTAATCATGTAATAAAAAGGAAAAATATACAAATCTTAACTATACTAAGTATAATATAAAAGGAGAGGAACCTCTTTGCATTTTCTTCAAACCATAATTGAAATGGCAATTAATAATTCAAATTATTTGTTGATTTCATTGACTTTTTTCCTTATTGCATTTAGTTCAAACCATGCAAATGGAGAAGTACTCAAAGTAGGATTTTATCACAAAACATGTCCTCATGTTGAATTAATATCGAAGGAAATTGTTGATGATGTTATATCAAGAGTCCCTAGCCTGGCTGCCCCTTTGTTGAGAATGCACTATCATGATTGTTTTGTTAGGGTACGTATGAAAAATTAATTATTTTTTGTTACTATCATTTTATAAGTGTGTGTTTTGTATAAAAAGCTCTTTTTAAAAATAGCGGAAATAGATTATGGTAGTGTGGCAAGTAACCTTCTATTCTTAATAATTAGAAATTTTGAGTTTAATCTAATCTAGAGTAGAATCGCATTTTGAGATCTGACAAAAATCCTGACAAAACAGGCGCAAAGCGGGTATTGAGTGAATTTTTCTTTAAAAAATAAAAACTATTTTTTTTATAAAATACTTTTCACGAAAGAGTCATTTTCTGGTTATTAGAAAATATTTTTGCATGGAAGTCATTTTCCTTACTCTCATCTTTTAAGTTTTGTATTTCTTGTTCTAAATTCTAATTAGCTAGCACTTTAGACACTATTATATATATTGATCTTCATTACTCAATATATAGTTCCATCGGTCAATCATATATATTTCGTTTCAAAAAGTATTTTTTCACTCATTAATCAAACGTGAAAAAAATATATTAATTTTTCACGAAAAGAGTTCTTTCGTGAAAAATTGACTTTCGTCATATCAAATACACTGACTTATGTATTTCCTTTATATTTTGGTAGGGTTGTGATGGATCAGTTCTGTTGGATTCCCCAACAAAACAAGCTGAGAAAGATTCAATCCCAAATTTAAGCCTTAGAGGATATCAAATTATTGATAAAGTGAAGACTGCTCTTGAAAAATCTTGCCCTGGCATAGTTTCTTGTGCAGATATTGTTGCTCTAGTTGCAAGAGATGTCACTGTTGCGGTAAATATATATGTTTTTAAATTTGAGTTTAAGTCATATATTTTTTTTAAATTAAAACGAGTTTAAGTTATATATATCGTCAGTATAATTTATTTATTTTCTATATTATCAAGTCATGATCCAAAAGATATTTATATGTAAATGTTCTTAAAATATAGATTTGAAATCTTAGAAAACAAATTATGTTACCTGCTATAACACGTAAGATACATGTAAAGATAATTTGATAGTATAAAATTATTTACACAACATTCGTGTAAAGTGTATTTTTACACTAGCACATCACTCACTACAAAGAAATAAAGAATTTTTTGATTGCGGATCAGTGGAAAATTTGTGTAATAGATTCATTTTTCACCAATCCAACACTCATTAGGAAAATGCATGGTGACTTAACTATGTTATAACAGATAAAATTTTGCGATGATATAAGTATTATTTACGTTGATGATGTATATTATGATCTCTTATATTTTTGTAAATTAATTTAAATGTGATCAGGTGAAGGGACCGTCATGGGAAGTTGAAACAGGACGAAGAGATGGAAGTGTGTCAAATATAACAGAAGCTTTATTTAATTTAATTCCTCCTTTTGCAAACATAACATCATTGAAACAAGGATTCTTGCAAAGAGGACTAAGTGTCAAGGACCTTGTTGTATTATCAGGTAATTAACTCATTAATTAATTCTTTTAAAGTTTAAATTACATATAATATATTCAAGATTTAAAAAAAAAAAACAATTAATTCTTAGTAAAAATTTTGACTTCGCCACTTAACAGGTTCTCACACAATTGGAATCTCACATTGTTCATCCTTCAACAATCGTCTTTACAACTTTACTGGTAAAGGAGATACAGATCCCTCATTGGATCCAAACTATATAAAAAATTTGAAAAAGAAGTGTCCACCAAATGACCAAAATACCCTTGTGGAAATGGACCCTGGAAGTGTTAGGACATTTGATAATTCCTATTATAAGCTTGTGGCTAAAAGAAGAGGACTTTTTACTTCTGATTCTGCTTTACTTGATGATAGTGAAACCAAAGATTATCTCAAAAAACAAGGAATTAATCAATATGGATCTACTTTCTTTAAGGATTTTGGTGAATCTATGGTCAAAATGGGAAGAGTTCAAGTCCTTACTGGAAATCAAGGTGAAATTAGAAAAGTTTGCTCAAGGATCAATTAGAAAACCCCAAAAAAATAAAAATGTGATTGTCATTTATTATTGATGCAAGTTTTATTTCTTAAATGTGTTTGTCATTTAATATTGATGTAAGTTTATTGTGGTTTTTTTTAATGGAATGGCTATCAAATTTTAAAGGCAGCTTAGGCTATCATTCATATGCAAGAAACATAATAAAATTATGTACGGAAAGAAAACTATAATAACGCAGAAATAATAATAATAATTTGGACATTTTTGTGAATTCAATAGAATATTGGTTCAAGTGAAGCATAATAAAATTTCGTATGGAAAGAAAAATAAATACGATAATGCAGAAAATAATAATAATAATAATATATAATATTATAATCGAAGCAAAAAAAAACAATAGATAATAAATAATATTGAAGAACAAGATAGTATATGAGTAATTAAGATATAGCACCGTACTAATTAACCTACTACATTAATTTTTTATCTTCGTATCTAGAGTGATGTCCTTGATAAGCCACAAGTATATCTTTCTTTCTTGTGAGCATTGATCGATCTCCTTATTTTGGCTTTCCATTCCTCAGAAGTTGTAGTAAACAAATCACGCTCTAAAACCCAATAATCACCAAAAGGAGTATGAGTACTAGAGATGCTGATCATGTGATCTTCATTCCCACAAGTAGTAATTGCATTCTGAACAAAAGGATGATTAATTAGTTCATCCACACTCAATGATCTAAATTCACAAAACAAACAATTTATTACAAAATCTATAGCCATTTTAGAAGCATCATCGAAATACTCTTCATCAGGCATATCAAGACCACAAATCTGACGTTGATATTGTTTAATCTGTCCCTTATACCAAGTGTACTTTCCGGTAAGCATCTTTGCGACAACACACCCTATAGAACATATATCAAAAACTTGATGCTCACGACTTGTTTCTTCTTTGGCTGATCCAAAATCCGCAATTTTTACCAACTTGTTATCCGGATAAATAAGTATATTACTTAATTTTATATCCCCATGAATAAACCCTTTGTTATGAATGTGACGGATACCCGTCAAGAGTTGATATGCATAAAGTGCTGCCACTGGTTCCGTAATTCTTCCATTCCAAAGTATGAAATCTCGTAAAGTGCGACTAGGGGCGCATTCAAGCAAGAGATTATACGTCCACTTTGTGTATTCAATACTTTCGTCTTCCCCAAAACATCGAACGATGTAAGGGCAACCTTTTAATTTGTTCAAAATTTTTCCTTCTTCACGTAGAATAGAGTACTCATCTGATCCAATTTGTGCAGATTTGACAGCTACAGCTTGTGAATAATTGTTGGCAGAAGAATGTGTTGCCAAATATACAGGGCCATTAAATCCAACACCAAGAACATACTGTTTAATCCAACGTTTATCTGTTGTAATCATAATTATAATTCTTTCAATTTAGAATGAAGAATGAGAAAAATTGTATAATATTAGGTCCTATATATAACAAGTTCAAAATTCGTTTTCAACTGAGAAAAGGATTCCTTTTCCTAATTGGAATACAAATTTGAAGTTACATTATTTCCATAATTAGTATTTTTGTATAATATAATATTATTCGTAGTCCTAGTAAATAAAGGATTTACGTGTAATAACTCCTATCTCTGTCCAGTGTAAGAACTTGTTAAAGAATGACAAAAGTCTCACATTGGTGGTTAATGAGATGGGTGGACTCCTTATAAGGCTTGGACAATCCTCCTCCCTTTGAGCTAGCTTTTGGGGTGTGGGTTAGGCCTAAGACCTAATTTAACATGGTATCAGAGCAGGACCCGTCTCCCCCGATGTTGGGGTCCCCAAAATCAAAATTGCCCACGCACCAGATGCTAAGCACTGGGAAGAGGTGGGGTGTTAAAGAATGACAAAAGTCTCACATCGGTGGTTAATGAGATGGGTGGACTCCTTATAAGGCTTGGACAATCCTCCTCCCTTTGAGCTAGCTTTTGGGGTGTGGGTTAGGCCTAAGACCTAATTTAACAGAACTTATTTAGTATTTTTTAAAATAAAATATAATGAATACGTATTATTTAGTATTTTTTAAAATAAAATATAATGAATACGTAATTTATTTAGTATTTAATTTATTTTTATGTAGGAAGTTTTGAATAATGTTAAGTGTATGCAGTTTCGATGTTTGAATATGGATTGACATTATGTTGTTTATTTTTTCTTTGTTATTGCATATATTATTAGAATTCATATATTTATAATAAAATAATTTATGACTTTGTTAGGATGGATTTTGTCAGATTCTAATTTTGTTATCAAATATTAGATTTTAATGTTTTTAAATATGAGTTGATATAGCTAAAACTTCAAAAATAATTAAACATAAATTAATTGGTCAACAAATGCGTACTACTTCAAAAACTATCACAATTTTCTCTAAAAATACTAAATACTTTAAAAGCCTCATTCTCTCTTAGTTGGTACGTTAAAACCTAATTATTTTTTTTTAGTAATGACATTATGCTAAGTTCTAAAGATTTATTATTCCATAGTATAAAAAAAATGATAAAGGGTTCATAGTATGAAATTTTCTTCTTCGTAAATTAATGTATTTTTTTTTTTAAAAAAAAGATTATAATTTTAGTTAAATGGATGAATTAAAGAAGTTTATTATTTTAAAAAATGGGATTTTAATGACATGACATGTTAATTAGGAGAAAACGAGATTTTTGAAGTAATTGAGTAGTATTTTTTAAGATAATAGATATAGTTGAGTGATATTTTGATCTTAAATAAACAAAAGTGATATTTAAATATAATTTTCAAAATTTGAATGAACATTTAGAAAATTAATTTAGGAGAGAGTAACTTGAGTTTCAGTAAAAATAAATAAATAGAAGAAATTAAGTCTTATTGGTTGATTTGGTGATAAGAGAATATTGAGATTTATTTGACATGAATGAGAGGAGATGGAAAATTTAGAGAATGACAATAAAAGTATTTTACATAAATACCTCGTAATACTCCTTTAAAAATATTATCACAGTTTAAAATAAGCAGATTTTTTAATATTGTAAAATTCACATTTAGAAAGTGTGAAGTAAAATTTAATCTTCAATCGAAAAATGATTAATTGAAAATGCAGATATCAATTTAAACTTTTTTGGAGTGTTACAAAGTGCCTTTGAGATCAGAAAACCTATGACTGGGTATTTGTGGTCTCTTGAGATAACGATGGGGAAAATTTTGACCCGAAAATATAACAAAGGATACTGATGATCTATTTCGCAATGACACTACTCATTTCAAGAATACTCAAGAACTTCAATGACACTACTCATTTCAAGAATACTCAACTCATAAGGGGGGGGGGGGAGGGGGTTCATGCGGATTATGGACATGAACTACTCAACTCAAGGACTCAATGATAGTTCTCATCTCAAAACTGCTCAACTCATAAGGTTCATGCGGAATTATGGGCATGAACAACTCAACTCAAGGACCTTCATGGGTAACATGTAATAGCCCCATGATTAGGAATATAATCTCAAAAGGGTTAGGAACTCAATACTTAAGACTTAGAACTTGAAGATACTACTCCTCTCAAAGATACTCAACTTATGGAGTTCATTCGAAATTTATGGCTATGAACGACTCGACTCAGGGGTCTACATAACAGTATGGAACTCATGTATACAACTCTTCCCCTTTCTCATACTTATTTTCTCAAAACTTAGTTCAAATCGATAGTTGATCTCAAAGGATTCACAATTGAACTCAAAAGCTTTCTTGAACTCTACTCTTAACTTCTCTTGAATGTAAATTATGAATTCAAGAGTTATGGTTCATGATATGAAGGATCTCGTCATGATAAAGTAGACTCATGAATACATTCTCCTCATTCTCATACTCACTTGCTCGAGTCTTGAAACAAGTTATTAGAAATTATAGAAGACTCCTAAAAAAGACTCAAAGAGATTTTCTTTAAATGTTCGAAAGAACTCTTAAGACTTAACTCTTAACTCTACTTGAATTTGAATTATGAATTCAAGGTTATGATTCATGTTATGAATGATTTCTAGGTGTTTAGAAGTAGTTTAAAGTAGTTAGAAACAAAATGGAGTGAAAGTACACTTTAAAGGGACTCAAACGGGACAACCGACGGAAAAGGAATGGGGGCAGGCGAGCCTGGCGCGGGGCGCCAGCCCCTTAACTTCAGAGGCATGATTGTGGCGCATCTAGGGTGAGCCCCCCAAGCCCCTCACAGGCAGAATTTTGACGAATTTCGTCTCTTGTTTTCTGATCCTAAATCATTTCTAGTCGATTTCTTTTCTCAAGTTTTCCTTAGGTTCAATTACCCAACCTAAGTACAAACTAATCTACTCAAAATAACACTCAAATCACTAACTTTCATCTCAAAAATTCATTTAAAATCCAACAAAACAAGATTTAGAATGAACTTTCACTTATCAAGAACTCAAAACCTTCAACTTTTGAGAATGAAATTACGCTGAAAATAATATGATTGGCGTGTGGGTGAAAGAACCCAATACTATGGAAACTTACATACCTCTTAGGGATTAAACCCATGGCGAAAATCCGCAACAAAGCTCAAAAATCTCGACGAAAGCTTTGATCATCTCCTTTTTTCTCTTCTTGAACTCTCAACTAAAATCCTAGGCATATATTAGGATTATAAAACTGAACCTAATTAGATTAGACCCCTAAACCCTTACTAAAAATGAATTAAATTTGATTAGGTAAGGAAAAGACCAAAATATCCCTCACTATTTTCGGGTAACTTTCCTTAATTGGACAACCTGACTTCAAAAGGGCATATCTCACTCATCCAAACTCTAAAATTAGCAAACTTGATGGCGTTGGAAAGATAATTCAAAGACCTTTCATTTGATATCTTATGGGCCACCTAACTCATCCTGTGCTAAATGTTATGGTAGTTTGAAGTTGACCCAAAACTTAGAAGAACTTAGGAATGACTTAAATGAACTCTCTTTAGTTCTTCTTGGAACTCAATGTGATACTCTAGTGACCTTAACACTCAAGAAACTTTTAGTTCCTCGATAAAATCCTACTCACAACGAAAGATGGTTCGAGTCTTAGTTAAAAAAAAATTCTGGGGTGTTACAAATTATACTTGGGTTGGTTTGGTTTTAACATTAAAAAAGTCAATCCCAAACCAAATTAAAATTTATTTTATATAACTTTTGTCATGTCCCGAGCCTACACCTGGACGTGGCCTGTATTCGAGAATCATTACTGGTTCCTGTTTTATTTAAAAATGTTATTTTGATTGGTTTAAGAGTCGCCACTTAATTTTTTAAAGAAAAAATCAAGAAAACTATTTTTTCAATAGATTAAAACAGGGAATCAATTGAAAATATAAGAGGGTTCGGGGATCCATATTAGTGTTCTAGGAAGGGTTTTAAAGCACCTAGAACACCCGCTAATGCGGTTATCCGACGATTACTTATTTGGCTAAATTAACTGTAACTTAGTTTGAATTGCAAAATTAAACTATTTAGGACCATTCTAAGGGAGAAGAAGGAAATGTTGACATATTATCTAAGTGAGGCATTTTTGTAAAATTTATTTATTTGTTTGTTTATTTTCTAAGTCAAGTAAAGACGAATAACTTAGTTAAGTGATTAATTTTAAAATGGGTATCTTTTGGGAATTTGAATCTTTCGACCTTAAGACTAGCGGCAAATATTAACAAGCACGCAAACACAATAAAATAAAGAGGGAGAGAGACTCGGGCCCAAGTTTGGTTTCTCTGTCCGCCTGGACCAATACTTGGACCCATTTTCGTTTTGGGTCTTCGGCCCATTTGAGCCACTTGCACCTGTCCTAAGAACTAATAAGTATAACAAATAAGTGGGCTTAGGCCCAAAAATAACAAAATACAATTATTATTTTTTGAATTAAGGGTGGGCCTTTAGCCCAAATTCTTCAATTTTTCGATCTGTTGCTTCTTTCAGCTTCGGGACCTGTTCGTCGACTTTTATAGCTGGCTGACTCGGATAAAAATAGAATTGGGCCTCCATGGCCCAAAGGAAAATGCAAGGAGAGGGTCCATAGAACCCGGACAGATTTCACATGCAAACACAAAAATGGAAATTTAGTAAGTAAGGGTCAAATAAAACAGAATTTATATGCTACCATATTCTAAATTTTATATACTACCATATTCTAGCACTTACATACCACCATATTCTAATATCTATCTACTACCATATTCTAGAATTTACATTCTACCATATTCTAATATTTATCTACTACATATTCTAGAATTTACATACTACCATATTCTAATATTTATCTACTACATATTCTAGAATTTACATACTACCATATTCTAATATTTATCTACTACATATTCTAGAATTTACATACTACCAACTCTTTTAAGGGAGCAAAATCATATCATGTGCGTCATTCAATCGATTAGATCAAAGCTTAATGTGAACCGGAGACCGTAGGTGCAAACAATATGCAAATTATGATCAAATTAGATTTTATATTTATATCCTTTTTTAGTCTCTGCCAATTCCCAATTCCATGTATATTCTCATATTGACAAGTTATTTAAAGAACTATTAAAACTTATAGGCAGCAAAACGGAGCCATAGGAATTTATCCTTGGAATTTAAAAAAAATAAAAAAAATAAAAAAAATCGGCATGTCACATAATGAAAGGTTAACCACAAAAAAAAGACCATGCTTTGCAAATGACCTCGCAAATCCGACTCTAACAAAGACAAAATTTGGAAACTAAAGTAAGAAATTCGGATTTTTCGCTTTCACTCAATTGACAAACGGTAATCAATTTTAAACAAGAAATATTATGCGAAACATGGTGGAGACTTGAACCAAAGATCATTCTAGGCTAATAAAATCACAAACCCCCAAGACAACATAGATGAAGGAAAGGAGAAACAACCAAATATTATCATATCAAAAATACATACATGAAAATGATTTTTGGCATGCTTTGCAAAAGGTTAAAAAAATGAAAAAATAAAAAATAAAAATCTAATAAGAGGTCATCAAGGGAAAAGGAGACAGAGCAAACCACCATCGATTAATTTGATAACCAAATGTACAAATGACAACATACACCTAAGATAATTACATTTGGCTAAGGAAGTAAGACGTGGAATCATAGAAAATGACACAGATTAACTAGTTCATGTTGGCATGCTCACTGTACTTGTACTCCAAAAAAAAAGAAAAATAAACAAATTTTATACTATTATAAACTTGGAACAAAATAAGGACAAAATATAAAATAACCATGGCAACATTATTACAAATGACCCTTGTATCAACAAGCTAAGGAAAATCTAACTTAAATGCTCCATCTAAAGAAAATAATGAATTATCAAGTTGATCAAATCGCTACTGATTTTAACCTTTAGGACATTGACCAAACTAGGCGAAGAAAAGAAGAATATTAAAGGAGCCATGTGTTAATCTTAACAACCACAGAAACATACTTAAAAATGAATAAATAAGCGAAGCCGAGCTAGTGGCTACGCATTCACAATGATGCATACTAGCAACTTACCAAAAAATAAGCAAGGAATTTGTATGAGGCATGCGGAAAGATACTCTAACAAACAAAGGGGCAGATTCTTTTAAATAACAGGAAGGGACAATACAAACTCACACAAATCAACAATCTGTGAGACCAAAATCAATTTTTTCGCATCGTGTCTGCCCCCAAATCGCTAAACTAGTGTCCACATATTCCAGGATACCGCAGCTTAGGGGACAAAGAGGGTGGACGATACATAATAAATCGAAGAGAAAACTAGAAACAGAGGAGATGCAATCTGGAAAAGGGAAACAAAGCAATCACGAATACGATGCAAGAACTCGAGATAACGGTAAAATATGATATATATATAATTCCATGTATTGGCGCCTTTGTTCATTCATTCCATTTGAATTGAAAGAATGAAGGGTATGACGTCGAATTTTAAGCAAATAACATGAATTTGTACTAAACAAGAGCAGACTAGGACTAATACGGTCATTTCGAAAACTGATCACGATTATATGAGAACTAAGGCGGGAAAAATATAGCAACAGTCACTAAACAGCCCACTAACACCCATACATATATTCATGTCACAATAGAAACTGAAAGATGAACAATAGACAAGAGGAGACGACGAACTTCTACTCTTACCACTATCCGGAAGCAAAATAAACCATATTCGAAGGAGTAAACCAAGTTTACATGGGAAAGGAATGAACTAAAAAAAATGATTGACTAAACAAAAAAAAAAGCTTTACTCTTGACTTGAAACCAAACAAAAATCGAAACAAACCAAATTTCTATCATTCGAATAACTCAATAGTTAACATACTAGCATTTTGGATATAACCGAAATACGAACTAAAAGCAGGGGTTACCTTATAGGGTGCAGCAAACTGGACAAACAACGAACTAAAGGCGCATCAACTTCACACCAAAGATGAGTTTCGAGAATTTCAAAACAAATGTCCGAATCGACTTCGAACACCGACCCCTTCAAGAACTTCAGACTAGAATACCGTATTCGACTTCTTTAAATATGAAACCTCAATTTCTCTTTCGCTTTCCCAACTAAAAAACTTCTGCCCCCTTTTCTTATCCTAAATCTTCAATCAAAATCTCTCCAAACTTTTCCAATGTTTTTCTACTGCCTTCCTAAGAAAGTTTTTCCCTCCCCTCCTACCGAAACCATCAAAAAAATTATATAGGGGGAGCTAGGGTTCGATTTCTAGGGGGGAAAGGCTGAAATTCGAAATTCAAATCCTCAAAAGTCTTACACCATTAAGAGGAAACAAGTTTTTTTGAAATCTCAACTCCATTCCGGAAAAGGAATGGAGGATGGACGGTTGGATCAATTCCCATCGTCCTTGGAGCTCGACGTGGCCTCATCCCACTACCCCCAATGATGAGGCACGTTGCTGCTGTACGAACCTCTGGTGAAGGAGACGTTGCTTCTGCTTTAGCCTGCTGTGATATTGCATAGAATTGGAAAGAAAAAAGGGATGGGGTCGGTGTATTGCTCTTGTACGTTATATCTATTGTTGTGTTTGTATTGCTGGAAATTTTGTCATTCACGTTGAAAGGAATGGGTTATTGGGATTGAAAAGTGGGCTAGTTGTATTGTATTGTTGTTTGTTGTTAATGGGTTGCTGGAAAGATGGAATAGTGGAAGTGGGCTGGCAATTTGCTGGAATTAAGGCCCAAAATGGCCTAAAAGAGTTGAAATAATTGTTAAGGGAGGAATCAGATTTGTAATTTAGGACTTGGCCAAATGAGTTACAAAATTAGCCAATTTAAGTTACAAATATGGCCAAACTTAGTTAATTGGAACAAGTCGGCTAGTAATTAAAATAAGATGAATTGATATAATTAATTTATGAGCTTATCAATCTTAACGAAATAAAATAATCGACTTAATTATAAACTAATCACTTCAAAAATATAAACTATTATATAACTAAACTAATTAACCAAATATTTAAGTAAAACTAAAATCTTTTTGAGACGATTTTCAAATATTTATAAAATATGCTAACTAATAATAATATATTACTCCTATATAGAAATGGGACTTGATAGGACGAACACAACATCCCATTATTGTACTTAAAGTAATGTAAATTGTACTATGAATTTGGACCCACTCTATTTCTCCATTTCTTCTCGCTTAGCAACGTGTACGCATTTGAGTTCACTAGCTTTTTTTCCCGGCAGACACGTATTACATCTGTGTTGAGACAACTAATTTCCCCATTCATTTTCACTTCTACTAATCCATTTTTTCCCAGACTTCTCTCCCCCTGCTTCCCGCTCCTTTCTCTGCAGATTGTTGCATACCTTTACTACAAATTGGTCTTTCTTTCCGGTTGGTCGGAGAGCTCTTCGTCATTTATCTTTGTGTGGGTTAAATTTTTCCTTTTTTTTTAACAGTTTATTTTTCGAAAATTTTATGGGTCTTTGTATATTGACTAGATTGGACACAGGTAAAATCAAATAAAGGTAATGTACAGAAATCCTCACCTTAATTTGTATGTATATTGTCATTAGTATGAAGCAAACACTAATTGAGTTTCTGTGTGCTCTGTTTCAGATTCATCTTCCCCACTCGCCCTCCATATTAGCATCTCCATGCAGATAACCCTCAATTGCTTCAAACTCTTGCAACCATGCCTGCCGTATCAACGCTTCAAAGCTTAACCAACAATTCTCTTCATCTAGGTCTGGTTATTTTATAAAAAAATATTTTTAATTTGATGTTTTTAGCTGTGAACTTTGTTCAATTTTTTTCTATGTTTGTTTACCAAATTGCCCTTCAAAATATAATAATATTAAAATTTTAAAACAAAATATACGCATTCCAATTTTTTTTTAAAAGTACACTCATTTTCTCTCTCCAATATATTGGTGAAGGCAAAAGTCAAAAAAGATAAAAGCACAGTGACTTTTCAGATTTATGTTCCCAAAATTACTCATTTTCTCTTTTCTCTTTCCAAGTAGTTTAGAAACCACTTTCTCTTTCTCTAATGAAGAAGATCGTCCCATTTCTGTGAACCATTTTTTTTTTTCAAAAAAATCCTCTTCTTGATTCCAATTATTTTTAGATTTGTGGCGCCAAAATCACATTAAATTTATGGCGCGAAATCATAATTTTGTTTGAATTTTTTTAGCAAGTGCTATTAAGAGAGAAGTTTTTTATATTTTCATGTCATTTTTTCCCTCTGTTACCTTTGAATAATTTCTCTTGCAGGACTATTGTATTGTTTTCTTTCATCTCCTTTTTTTCGTTTCTTGCTTATACTCCAGAAATGAGTATAGTTGTATTTCCGGAAGATCCAACCACTAAAAACAAGCGATTAAAATTTGAAGAACGTCAAGCCATTGCAGATTGGCTTTTGAAAGAAAGCAAGGAAGGAAAACTCAAATATGGATCTTTAAAACAAGCTGGTATTTTGTTCAACAAATCAAGAAGAACTATTTTACGCATTTGGAAGCAATGTAAATCATCTGTTGATAATGGTACACCGTTGGATGTGTCTTCGAAACTTGTAGGCAGAGTTGGAAGAAAACGGGTGGAAGTTAACATTAATCAAGTTAAAGAAACTCCACTTTGTCGTCGAACAAATATTCGATCTCTAGCTTTTGCGATGAACATGGCAAAATCAACTGTCTTTCGGCGGATAAAAGATGGCACTATTCGGACACATACCAATTCCATTAAGCCTCAACTAACCGAACAAAATAAGAAGGTACGACTTGAATTCTGCTTTTCAATGCTTGATCGGAGTACAATTCAGACAAATCCAAAATTTGTGAATATGTTTAATTATGTTCACATTGACGAGAAATGGTTTTTTTTATCTAAAAAGAGTGAAAGGTACTACCTACTTCCTGAGAACATGAGCCTGATCCATATCGCTCTTGCAAAGTAAAAACTTTATTCCAAAAGTTATGTTTATGGCTGCTGTTGCTCGTCCTCGATTTGATGAAAATGGAATTGAGCTATTTTCTGGAAAAATAGGTATTTTTCCATTTGTAGTTAAGGAACCAGCTAAGCGGAATAGCAAAAATCGATTAGCAGGAACTCTCGAAACAAAACCCATTCTATCAGTAACTAAAGATATCACTAGGACTTGTTTGATTGAGAAAGTTCTTCCTGCCATTAGATCAAAATGGCCAGCTTCAGATTCAAACATTCCTATCTTTATACAACAAGATAATGCAAGACCACATATTGGTGTCAATGATTTGGAATTTGTTGA
>NW_006239363.1:30220-42442 GCF_000226075.1 Solanum tuberosum
CTGTGTTAGAAGAAAAGAAGGAAATTGAATTTTGACTTTGAACATGAAAAATTGTAATTGTTGCCTATCATTTGCATGACAATTGGTGATAATTCTAATGAGAAGATTTACTTAAATAAGAGTACAAAGAAGAATTCTGAGAGTAAAACATCAGAAGAGTCTAAGGTTGTTGAGAGACGGTAATTCTTCTCTCTTGCTCAATCTCTGCCTCTTTTCGGAGAATAATTTTTCTAGATATACATGTTTCATAAGTTTTTTCATTGATTAGCCATTTATCTAGCTGAATAAATTTATAATATAGTAATGCATAAATAATTTTTGCTTTCTTCGAAATCTCATTTGCTTATTTTTTCTTTATTTCTAGATCAATAACTTGAGGGGTCATTTGGTGTGAAGTATAATACCAAATAGTCATGGGATTAAATTATAGTACCACTTAATTTGTTGTTTGATTGGCAAGTTCGGGATAATTTATCCCGGGATTAATAATTAGTACCGGGGTAAATTATCCTTCCCCTTGGGTGGTATAGTAATCCCGGGATAACTTATTCCGGGATAAAATAAGAAAATGACAAAAATGTCTCTTTCAACCCTTTTTATACATTACTTTTTATATTCATGAAGGGCATTTTTGTAAAAAAATAAATTGTTCTTAAAATATTTTGAATACAACAAATCAAACACTCAATAAAAAAAAATCTTATCATAACTTATTCCATCATAACTTGAATTCAAACCAAACGACCCCTGAATATTATTAGAATGAGATAACTTTTCAATGTAATTTTTTATCTTCAAAAAAGACATTCATGTGCCAGTGCATGCTTATATTTTGGTAAAATTGTGTTTTTCAGTCTCTGCGCAAGAAACACTTGGGTTATGGTCACGGCTTGAAGCCAGATGAAGTGTGACGATGGCATATGAATTGGTATACATGTTGCAACATTGAGTTTTCTTGTAATAGGTTGTGATATTTTTTCACTTAAATCTAAGTATTTTACACTTTTTCTACGAAGGTTGTTCTTTGTTATAGTTTAAAATTAATAGTTGAGATCTAATTGTTTAAAGTAAAGTCATAACCATAGTTATTTACTTTCATATATTTGCTTCTTAAATATTTTTGCAATCCATTATATTTTTTCTAAATATATTTAGAAAAATTCTTTACTGCCCTGCATATACATATAAAACTTTTACTAAATATTTTTACTTCTTTGAAAAAATTTACAATAAAGTTAAAACGTTTTTATTATTCTAATAGAGTATTAAGAGCTACAATGTCTATAGAGCAATATGGACTCCATTTAGGGAGTAAGAAAGAATTTAAAGTTGAGTGACAATTTATTTTAATTCTAAAATTAGAAAAAAAAATGTTAGGTCACAATTTTTAATATTTTATTTGACAAATATTATTTGAGAATGGCAAACGATAGGGAAAAAAAATAAAAATCAGCAAAAAAATTACTCAAGTAATTAAGAAAAAAATTCTTTTAAATATATTTAGGAAAAATATAATGTAAATCTAGGATTGTTGGATTGCAAAAATATTTAAGAAGCAAATATATGGAAGCAAATAACTATGGTTAGGACTTTACTTTAATCATTTAGATCTCAATCATTAATTTTAAACTATGACATATGTCTTAATCCAAACTAGAACTTGGGGAAAATGGAGAAAATAGAAATGGAGAGGAGGGATCCTTTTTCTTTTATAAAAGAAATATTACTTGTGAGAGCTAGCACGGGCCACGCCCCTCTAGTATATATATATATATGTGTGTGTGTGTGTGTGTGTGTGTGTGTGTGTATACTATTTAAAAGTTCCCAAAAATGACAAAATCACATAAAACTAACTTAAAAATATTTTGAATTTTATGAGGTCAATTGTTTCAAATCGTTCGGAATTTAAGAAGCTCTATGATTAATTATTATCGGGGAGGGTCAAAATTGGGTGTCAACAGTTCCCAAACGAGCCCTTGGGCCTGGCTGACTATGACACATATGACTCAAAAGAATACATGAAAGCTTTAATAGATGAACATTTAAAAGCTTTAAAGAACTTTTAAAACAACGTCTGAAAATACTTAAATATAAATAGTTAAATGTTTGATAAAATATCTGAGAAAAATATTGGAAACCGTCTAATTTTGCCTGCCCATGAAGCCTCTGCTATCTAAAGATTGGTGTTTCGGGAAATTTCCAATGACACCTCAAAACCCTACTACTATAGAGCAATAAAAATAGAGTTTTTCAAAAGTAGAGAGGTCTCACCAGAAGCTGATGAGTAGATGAAGTAATCTCAATGGAACGCCTATTGATGATCTTAAATACCTGAATCTGCATCATAAAAAGATGCATGTCAAATGACATCAGTTCATTAAATGTATGAGTATGTAATATGACTGAATAAAATGATAATTGGACTAATATTAAACACATATCAAGTAAATTAATATATGAACAAGTATTGAAAATCATTTTTACTTTACAATAAGATATGCAATAAAAACAATATAAGAATACAAAACTTTACTCTATGGGGGGTTTCTCTAACCGTCAACCATTACTATGATCATAACGATGATACAACATTTCACCCATATCTCAAAGGTCATCCTATACTTTAGCCGGAGTAGGATGCTAACTATAACTATGGATCCATCCAATAAACCTTTTTGAGGCAGCGAGGAGTCGACCGTGAAGTGGGTACAATCTTATTCTACGTTGGCTATGTAGTTTTATGGGGCTTCGAGTTAAAAATAGACTCTTACCCATTTCGATGCTCGATACTACTCCCACAATGATCAATATCAATATGCTCAATAGTCCTCTGAGAGAACTTACTTTATATTATTTCACTTTTCTTTACTGAATTAGTTTTTTAGAAAATCAATAATACTCTTTCTCTTTTCAACTGTCAAATAGTACATATGAAATCATTCGTATCTTTCTTTAAAAACTCCTTTCAAAACATGCATTTAAAACATATACTTCTCGACTCAGCCTTTAAGTCTTAAATTGATGTATAAGAAATCTCATATAATGATCTTTATAAACATGACTTTTATAAACAAATGTTCATGTGATATGAAGCATGCCCATCAATTTAGAATTCAATATGCACAAATAGAAATCAAAATCTCAACGGTTAAGAAATTGGAACTCAAAATAAGAAACACAACTGAATTCAAATTTCAAGAAAACTACGGATAGAACTCTAAATATATAATGTTTCACTGACTGAATTGAGATGTAGGGCCCGAGGACGAACTAGTCCATCACTATGAGTAGCCATGCATACCTACAAGAACAAAGTTCTTGAAGAAGTTTGAAGGGAAACTTGATTGGAAGCTTTGAAACCCTAGTTTTTATCTTTTTTGCGGTTTTCTTTTTGAGTTGGGGAGTTGAGAGCAAAAAATTAAAAGAAAATTGAGTACTTGGTGGAATATATTCCCCTAATTGAAGTTAAAACGTAATTGCTTGGGTTTAGAAAAGTGGGGAAAAAAAAGGAAACTCAACTTGAAAAACTTTCAGGGGCCATCTACCGTTCGTAGTTTGATCTACGGACTGTAGATCCCATCCGTGGAATTCATATAAAAATTTTAAGGCTAAAAAGCTCATTCTATGGGCCCAAACTACGACCATAGATGGGTCCGTAGGAATTTGACCCAAAATTTTGACTTTCAGTACTTTTTCTAAGAGTCAACAGTATGGGTCGAAGCTCTTTTTACGACTCGTAGAAGTGATTCGTAGGCTACTGACTCAAAATATTGTGTTGTGGTAGTTTCTGGTAAAATCATCATAACTTTTTACTCCAAATTCAAAATGAGGCAAACTTGGTGGCGTTGGAAAGAGGACTCATAGTCCTTTAATTTGATAGGTCATGGACCACATAATTCATTATGTACTGAGATGTATGATCATCTGAAGTTTACTTAAGTAGAATCTTACATCAAAACTTAATCGGTAAGGAAGCTTTCAACGTAACTTTGTGTCAGGTGATTCTAGTGACCTTAATTCATATCCAAAATCATTCTCACACTAAAGAATTAACTTTAACACCTAAGAACAATTTACAAATCATCCGATACAACCTTATACGCAAATGAAGAATGATTCGTGTCTTAGATGAGAAATTTTCTGGGTGTTCCAACTTTGATATAATTTATAAATATTTTCTTATACTTTTTCACAGCTTTGTGTTATTTTCTTAAGAAACGCTTTAGATAGTTGTATTTTAATAGGACTAAAGAAATATTTGAAGCACAAGTTAATTATATGCATGTTTGTATGAATACTTTATTGAAAAAAATTGAAGTTGAAAAACCTGAATTTAGTTTGATTAGCTTATACATTTAAAAATTTATCGTAAAATTTAATTTGATATTTAATAAATCTGAATCAACCCGGTCCATATACACCCTACCTTCAAGAATGCAACTAAAGTCGACAAAATCTAATTGTTCAAAGTAGCTAACAAGTTTTAAAAAGAAGTATGATCATTTTTATTACCTGCATTTTATTTTATATGACATATTATTTGATAGGATACAAAGTTAAAGTAGGCTTTGGACAATCGGTATGAAATTATGATTTCAAATTAGTACTTGAACATGCGATTTGAGATGATTTCAAATCTCAAATTATCAAAAGCATGATTTGAAATATCAAATCGTGATTTCAATTATTTATTTTAAACGTAAAACTTGTAGAATATAACTTTTCATAGCACACACAACTCCAAATAGTGCTTGAAATGATAAATATTCCTTCATTCGTAATCAAGGATCTCAAATTCCTGATACTTAATTACGGAAGGTCTATAATATGGACTGACATGAATAAGTGGTGGATCCAAAGCTTTAGTTACGAGTTTCCTGAAACCAATAGCCTTTGCTTATATCATTTATATATATATGTGTAGCAATAATGAAAATAAAGGTAATATATATTATTGCATGTCTTACCTATATTTTATCTTTAAAGTTGTATATGTATTGCATATTTTAAATCAATTTTATGTTCTATTTTAAGTATATTGAATATCACTGAGTATATTGTTATTATTGTTTAAATATATTGGATAAACAATCTAGTTTCTTTTATGTTGTAATATGTATAAACTCTGTGCTAATAAAAGAAAATAACTGAATATATTTGATTATTCTTCTACTCAGTCAATTCTATTGTATTGGAGATTGCATCAACTTATCATGTTTTGGATATGAGACTAATGTGATGGTTTATATATAATAATATTTCAATGAAAAAAGCAACTATTGCTCCACGTACAAGTTCAGACATATGTGTATGCTCATTTAAATTACACTAGAATAGTTTGGAGCAAACAATTTCTTAATTAATTGACAGAACATGAATTCAATAGAGTCAGGCATAACAAAATCTATTATAAAAAAGAAAATATAGTATTGCAAAAGAGAATAATAATAATATTATAACCGAAGCAAAAAAAAAAAGATAATAAATTAAATTGGAACAAGATAATATACGAGTAATTAAGAACAATCCTAGTAATTAGTCTTCTATTCTAATCTCTGACCTCTATATATATATATCTTCCTATCTAGAGTCATGTCCTCTGTAGGTTTCAACTGTGTCGTTAATTCCCTCTTTAGATCATTGATTAATCTCCTTATTTTGGCTATCCATTTATCACAGGTTGTAGTAAACAAATGACGCTCTGAAATCCAATAATCACCAAAAGGATTATCATTAACAGTAGTAGAGATGTTGATCAAGTCATTCCCAGGAGTAGTAATTGCATTCTGAATAAAAGGATGACTAATTAGTTCATCCACACTCAATAATCTACTAGGAAAATCACAAAGCAAGCAGTCTGCTAGGAAATTTTGAGCCATATTAGAAACATCATCGAAATACTCTACATCAGGATTATCAAAACCACAAATCATACATTGATAATCGTCTATTTGTTCCTCATACCAAGTAGGCTTTCCGAAGAGCATCTTTGCGACAACGCACCCTACAGAACATATATCGAAAACTTGATGCTCGCGACTTGTTTCTTGTTTGGCTGATCCAAAATCAGCAATTTTTATCAACTTGTTATTCGGATAAATAAGTATGTTACTTAATTCTATATCTCCATGTATAAACCCTTTGTTATGAATGTGACGGATACCCGTCAAGAGTTGATATGCATAGAGTGCTGCCACTGGTTCCGGAATTCTTCCATTCAAAAGTATGAAATCTCGTAAGGTGCCACTAGGGGAGTATTCAAGCAAGAGATTATACGTCCACTTTGCGTATTCGAAGCTTTCGTCTTCCCCAAAACATTGAACAATGTAAGGGCAACCTTTTAATTTGTTCAAAATGTTTCCTTCTTCACGTAGTATAGAGCACTCATCCGTGTCAATTTGTGCAGATTTGACAGCTACAGCTTGTAAATAATTGTTGGTTGCTAAATGTACAGGGCCGTTAAATCCAACCCCAAGAACGTACTGTTTAATCCAACGGTTATCTGTTGTAATCATACTTATAATTCTTTCAATTTGAAATTTAGAATGAATGATGAGAAAAATTGTATAATGATGCGTGCTATATATAACAAGTTGAAAAATTCGTCTTCAACTGAGAAAGGGATTCCTTTTCCTAATTGGAAGACAAATTTGCAATAGAAAGGGTTAAACTTCAATTTAGAATGAATGAATAGAAAAATTGTATAATGATAGGTCCTATATATAACAAGTTGAAAAAATCCTTTTCCTAGATGTAATTGGAATTAAAGACAAATAATGCAATAATCCGATCGCCATTATACTCAACACAATTCTATATCTGTTGCAATAGCTATTGTCTACAAGCTTAGCAATCACACAAAAAACATCTATTTCTACTTTAAAGATTTAAAACTTGACTCACCCTGCGTTTGGAAAGTTTCCACTACTCCTAATTAATTTTAGGAAACTTTGGTAATCCTTTTTCAATACAAAAATGGACAACTATTTGTATATATATATTATATTATATTTTTGCATACTACCTTTATTCATCCACATTACAATAAGCTAGGGTTACTTGTTCATTATTACATTATTGAATTTTTACCAAAGTAAGTCATTATTAAAATTAATTCACCAAAATAATACAGTACGTTTTTTTTGAAATTTTACAAAACTAGTATAAACGTAGTTTTCAGTAACGTTTTAGGTTATTATTTCCAAATTTTATTGTGATTACTTGATTGAATTAGATAGTGTGGTTTTGGACATTGTTCGGAAATGAAAGGCTTAAGTCTTGAATTGACTTTTTGGTTGAATTGAGGCAAGTGATTTCTAAACCTTGTAAAGCTAGTAGAATCATGTATTTCCCTTCATTGTGTGTGTTGGCGAATAATGAGATTGAGGTAATGGGTTCAGTGAATAAAAATGAGATTAATGAAAAAGGCAATGTGTTGATCATAATGCTTGTAAATTGCCTTGTTGTGGACCCTAAATCTATTGATTGATGAAATGTTTTGATGACATTATTGTGGACTTGAATTGCCTGAATTGTTATCTCTTCCTTATGGTGTGAAATTGCTTATTTGCATTGATTTTTTTTTGCACCGTGATGGAACATGTGATAATAAAACCGAAGAGACATAATATATATATATATACACACACATCAACTATATTTTTAAAAAAATAATAAAATTTTAAAAATATATGCATAATGATTGGTACCTGCCTGAAACTTATATCTTAGTCTCATTCAAAGAGGATCCCTATTTCTTCCTAAGTTTTTAGATATTAACAACGGTATTGGAGATTGCACATGTACCATATAGCTCCAGAAGTTCAAACATATATGTGTACCTTACAGAATAGTTTGGAGCAAACATGCTAAAACATAAACTATTTTATAATTAATTGACAGAACATCGATAGAGTCGAGCATAACAAAATCATGTATAGAAATAAAAATACAATAATGTAGAAGAGAATAATAATAATAATATATAATATTAAAGCAGAAACAAAGAAAACAATAGATACTAAATAAAATCGGAGAACAAGATAGTATGTGAGTAACTAAGAACAACCCTGATAAGGGAATCAAACATTGCTCGACTACCTACTAATTAACCTTCTATCCCAATCTTCAATCTCCACATATATATCTTCCTATCTAGAGTCATATCCGCTGTAAGTTGCAAATGTGTCTTTCTTTCCTTTGATCGATCTCCTTATTTTGGTTTTCCATTCCTCAGAAGTTGTAGTAAACAAATGACGCTCTGAAATCCAATTATCACCAAAAAGATTATCGTTAACAGTACTAGAGTGTCTAATCAAGTGTTCTTCATTCTCAGGAGTACTAATTGCATTCTGAATAAAAGGATGATTAATTAGTTCATCCACACTCAATAATCTACCTGTAAAATCACAAAACAAACATTCCGTCACAAAACCTTTAGCCATGTTAGAAACATCAGTTCGTATAAACTCTTCATCAGGCATATCAAGACCACAAATTTGACGTTTATATTTGTTAATCTGTCCCATATACCACGTGGGCTTCCCGGTGAGCATCTTTGCGACAACGCACCCTACAGAACAAATATCAAAAATCTGATGCTTGCAACTTGTTTCTTCTTTGGCAGATCCAAAATCAGCAATTTTTACCAACTTATTGTTCGGATAAATAAGTATATTGGTCAATTTTATATCCCCGTGGATATAACCTTTCTTATGAATGTGACCGATACCCTTCAAGAGTTGATAAGCATAGAGTGCTGCCATTTGTTCTGAAATTTTTCCATTAAAAAGTATAAAATCTAGTAAAGTGCCACTAGAGGCGCATTCAAGCAAGAGATTATACGTCCACTTTGCATATTCGACGCTCTCGTCTTCCCCAAAACATCGAACAATGTAAGGCGAACCTTTTAATTCGTTCAATATTTTTCCTTCTTCTCGTAGCACAGAGTACTCATCCGATCCAATTTGTGCAGATTTGACAGCTACAGCTTGTGAATAATTGTTGGCAGAAGAATGTGTTGCCAAATATACAGGGCCATTTAATCCAACCCCAACAACATACTGTTTTATCCAACGCTTATCTGTTGTAATCATACTTATAATGAATGAATGATGAGAAAAATAGGTCGTATATATAACAAGTTGAAAAATCCGTTTCCAACTCAGAAAGGGATTTTTACAGAGAACAATAAAAGTTGAAAAATCCGTTTCCAACTGAGAAAGGTATTCGTTTTCCTACATGTAATTGGAATTCTTACTTTTGAATAGAGGCAAAGAAGCCATGATGTATACAACTACTAATTGTATCTCGTACGATATCATTGATTTCATACTTGAAAGAAAATCCCAGAGCTCTCAATTTCTTTGATGAAATCTCTGAGGGGATTACTGAATCATGATCTTGCCTGTAAACACAGAGAATTAGACTATAAACTTCATGTGGATTATTTAAGTAGGTAGAAATCGATGGATGGATAACCTCTCTATAGCAGGGTAAGGATACTCTTTTTTAAGGTGATCGATAACTTCAGACATTGCCCAACTCCGAGCACAACATATATATCGTCCTTCTGCTTTAATATTCTCCATGAGGAATATGTGGGCGCCACATATATCCTCTATATGAGCTAATGCTATTGATCCCATTCTTCTGTTCACAGCTGTCAGTATAGCTGACAGTTCAGGATCACCTATAAAATTAAAGGACATGTTTTATATTTAGTGCGTTTCTTAACAAATATATACAAAGTTTAGACCAAAGTTATTGACTTCTGTCAAACCTGTTATTGGTGACAAGAGAACTCGAATGCTTGATGGAACTGTTGGAGTGAGGAATGGACCAGCTATAGTTGGGGTTATTGTTGAAACCAAATCAATGCCATTTTCTTTTGCAAACTGAAATGCTGCATCCTCTGTCAAAACCTTTAGTAGTACATAAACCTATAAAAGTGCATTATAAAATAATCAATAAATAACGTAAAATGAGAGTAGTACTTTTGACATATGTTGCTCAAAAAATGTTGTCAGATCCTTCAAATAATGCATTACTTTTTAAGGATCCGGTAGATGTATAGGAAAAGAGAATTACCCAACCACTTGGTTTTGTGTTCTTAACATGTTGGATAGGTATTTTGCAAGATTCATCGACAAAAGGTCTCCATTTCCCAAAGTTGTCTCTGGCTGTGATTGTACTGATTGATGATGTGAAAACAACTTTTTTTACAGAATCGGATTTCAAGCAGGATTTCAGAACATTCAACGTCCCCTGGATTGCTGGCTCTATCATATTTTCTTGAACATAGCTGTCTTCATCAAGTTAAAATAAAATTATACAATTTCAAATAATTTAGGAGCAAATTTGAAACTAATGATTTAGATAAGCATATATATATTTACCAACGTTTTCTGTGGCTTGTGGGCAGAATTCCATGGGTGCAGCAACATGGAATAGGCCAATGCAACCTCTCATTGCTTCATCAAAGCTTCCTTCTTTTCTTAAATCAGCTTTGAACAATCTTAGCATCTCACTGCCCTCAGCTAACTTCAATAGATGTGATGACTTCTCTGTAATATTGGAAAATTCAACGTAAATATTACCTCCAATCTCAAACTCTTATAAGTTGAGAGTACAAGTAGAGACGAACTCAGAATTTGAATAGAGGGGACACCATTGCTTTAAAGGGAAAAAAACCCCCAAAAACACAGTCCCCTGTCTAGGATCAAACTCGCAGTAACGCGAGATACAGTTGCAGGTTCAATCAGCGCACCAAATGAGTTTTGATATATAATTAAATATATCAAGCTTAACGACTATCTCTATAACAAAACACCTTTTAG
The DNA here is from genome assembly GCF_000226075.1 of Solanum tuberosum. Lineage (NCBI taxonomy): Eukaryota > Viridiplantae > Streptophyta > Magnoliopsida > Solanales > Solanaceae > Solanum > Solanum tuberosum. Next base: position 41,059 of record NW_006239363.1, read on the forward strand.
CACAATAAATATATACATTAACATAGAGTGTTAAAGTCTTTAACTGTCTTAGTTAATTGTCATTAGATCTAATGTCGCTAAAGACTTTAAAGACATATATAAAGAATGTTAATTGCCGCTAAAAATATATATTTAGAGGCAATTAAACTATTATCGTTAATTAATTACAGCTAAAGATCATTTTTAATATAATAATCTATATATATATTAAAAGTTATCAGATGCATGTGCACCCTCACACCACCAGATGGGTCCGCCTCTCATTACAAGGTAGTTTGGAGAGTTATGAAGGTATATTATAAGAATGGAAGAAGTTGTTTGCAACAAATTTGTAATGTTTAAGAAAAAAATGATAAATTGGACTGAATTTCAACATGTTTAACATGTATGTAAGAATTTAATACACACACTACTGCCACATACTGTTTATCTAGATCAATATTGGCATGCTATTTTTTTTGTATGAAATTTGAAAAAAGTATTTTTTATTATACAAAGTAAAAGATAATATTTGACAATTGAATTTCAAAGTTCAACTCTGAAAATAGGTCGTAAACTATGTCTTTGGCCCACAAGTTTTTTATATAATACTCATTCCGTTTCTTTTTATATGTCATTCGTTTCTATAAATAGTTGATTCATAGTAATACTTATCGTTTCATAAAATTAATATATAAATTCTCATATTTTTTCTATTATTAGAGTAGTTAATTAGTCTTGAAAATATATACTTTGATCAACCTAGAAAAAGTAATAAGTAATTAATATTCGTTGGAGTACTTCATACATTGATTAATTACTCTCTCTATTCACTATTCTATAAAATCTTATTTTGAAAAAGAAATCTCAACAAACAAATTAAAAATAAAAGATGGGAAAAAAATCAAAAATAATCTTGAAAGTTGAAGCTTCAACAATTTTTAAATTTTTTTTTGAATCAATTGGTGAAAAAAATTGTCTCCAAAAATAAACTCAAAAATTTATATAGTCATCTCAATGCATTTTAATTTTTGAAATCTAGCATATTAATTATTTATTGAAAAATTGACTTAAGAAAACATTAAATAAGGATAGAAAGGTGAAATTAAAAACAAAGAGAGTAGGTCTTAAACTATGTCTTTGTCCACCTAACTTAAAATTTTAAATTATATACACTATCAACATGAAGTAATGCTTGTTTATTTGGGGGGCAAAGGCGGTGGAGCCAAAAAGTAAGGTTAATGCTTCGAAATTCTTTTTTTTTTTTAAAAAGCTATTGAGTTATAATTAATAATTTATACATATTTAATAAATTTCTAATTATAAATTCAGAATCTAGATTTCATCGAATGTGTAATCAACACACTGATTGGGGTTTGGTGTGTGGGGGAGGGGGAGGGGGAGG
>NW_006239363.1:51474-57301 GCF_000226075.1 Solanum tuberosum
GGGGGCATTAGTTTAGAAAGAAGGACCAATATGAGTTGTGATGCAATAGTGAGACTGCTTCATCCTTGATCAAATATTTCAGGTTCGAGTCCTGGATATGAAAAAAATCTTGTTGGGAGTGTCACTCTCGAATGGACTCAGCAGTGCACAATTTGAATTTAATCAGAACTTCAATATGGGCTTCCGAACACCGAACGGAAAACAAAAAAAAATCAGAAAGAAGGAAGGATAAAGAAAATGAACCAGGATGGCGCACTGCAGCATGGACCTTGTAGCCCATTTGAAGGAGTGATTTAATGAGCCATGTGCCTATGAAGCCTGTCCCTCCTGTTACACAATAACTCTTATTCTCCACCATGCCTAATTTCTTCTTGCACTATTCAATAAAAGAAAGCACTACTATTTTTAGCTTGATTTCAAGAGAGGAGTGGTTAACTAGTAGCATTTAAGTTTGGGTTAAAAAACAAACAAATGTGGAGACGATAACTTTTGTAACCAGTGATTCCTCCTTGGTTGTCTTTATATGACTTTTCTATTTATTCAGGAGATAAACAAACAATATTTGTCTGTCCATTCTTGGAAAGCCCCCATTCACTTCACCATTTCTCTCTCCATTCATATTTTATTAATAAGGTTGAATCTATCGGTAGCCCTCTAAAGTTTGTATCAATTTTCACTTATATGTTTTAACTAGACTTTATTTATTTTAAACACCTTATGTTGAGTCCCGTTATATCATTTTGATACTTTTTGCTGACTTGACATATTGTGTGTGTTGCACCCATTTTGAGCGCGTGAGGTTTTTTTTTTTATATTTTATTAAAAATAAATCCTTCTTCTTCCTCACTTTTTAGCCCTACCACTTGTTCCACCTTCCACCATGAAAAATCATGATAAAAAATCTAACAAAATATGAAAAAATAAAATAAAAAAACTATCACACTAATTTTAAAAATGTTTATTAGAACAAAATTTTTAAAAATCATCACATTAATTTTGAAAAGATTTTTTAGAACAAAACACACATTTTTTTTTCCAAAAAAATAGAAGATGAATGTCATATATGATTTTCAAATAAAAAGAAAAAAAACCTAAAATCTAAAGATTTAAAAAAAAAAAATAATTGGAAGAAGAACCAAAAAAATGGTTATAGGGTTGGGGAGGCAAAAGGGACGTAAGGCAGATGGGGTAGGGGTGGGGTGATGTAAGGTGGTGTGGGATGGTAGAAAATAGGTAATTTTATTTATTTATTTTTGCTGAAAAATTAGTTGTTTTTTAATAATTTATTTTAAAATTATTATTTTTACACTCAAATGTCACGCATGCCAACTTTTAATTAGTCATCATGTCATGTCATCCGCAAGTGTATTACACAAACTTTGTAATTTTAGCTGATTGTCAAAAAGGTGTCAAAATGACACAACATACTTGAGGTGTTTAAAATGAACAAAGTTTATTTGAGGTGTCTAAGTGAAAATTGGTGCCAACTTTAGGGGGCTGCCGATGGGTTCAGCCTTTTATTAAAAGTGTTACTCCCACCCTCTTATTTTATACAAACAAGATCGTGTTTAACTGGACACAAAGTTATCGACAAGTTAGGAATATTGTGAGCTGTGAGATGTTATTTATGAGGGTCCCTATGTGCCAACTATAGAAGTAAAAGATGGGGATGTCACAAGGGTTGTTCTCAAAACCCAACAGCAATAAAGTGAAGTTGAGAAAAATCACAAAGCTAGGAAGCTCTTAATGTGTGGAATCGGAGCAAATGAATATAATCTGATTTCATCTTGTAAATTAGCCAAGGAAATCTGGAATCGCTTGAGAATAGTGTACGAAGGTACTAAGCAAACAAAAAAATCTAAGTTAGATCGCTTAACTACTCAGTTTGAAAGCTTCACCTTGGAAGAAGGTGAATCTATTCATGAAATGCGTACTAGATTCTCCACCATTACAAATGAGCTCATGTTCCTAGAAGAACATGTCACTGCGTGGAAGCAGGTTACTAATATATTAGAGATTCTTCCCAGATCTTGGATTGACAAACTTGATATTGTCTATGAGGCAGAAGATCTCGAAGTACTGTCGTTGGATGCTCTATTTGAACATCTTCAAGTTCATGAGATGGATAGAAGAAAAGACAATCTCACTCTCAAAGGCAAAAACAAAAAGGGACCAGATCCTTGACAAGTCAAGTTGAAGAGAAATTGTCGATTATGGGGTGAAGAAAGCTCTAACAGTCTGGGGAAGTACCTCAAGTGATTCAGATGATTCTGAGCACTTTGATGTTGCTTTCATGGCAAAATCTCATGATGAAGAAGCTGAAGAAGAGGTAACCCTTTTTTATCTTAAACAAAACTTGCATGTTACTCTGTTAAGAAGTTGAGGAATCTAGCAGCTGCTTTGATTGACTCAATCACTGAGTTAACCACTGAAAAGGATTTGATAAATAACAATCTAGATGTGTTTCATGATGAAAAATAGCCTTGGTTTCGCAAATATCTGTAATGGAAGAACAACTGATGATTCTGGAATCTGAAAATCTAGAACTCAAGAAAAAATTAGTGAAGTTGAGTAAGAACTGTTCCAGAGGAAAGGCTGAATCTAGCAGTTCACAACTCGACCTGGAAACTAGCTTGAATACTGCTAAAATGAAACTAGCCATAACTTTGGAGAGAAATGATCAGTTAGAAAATGACTTGGTTCGTGTCAAAGAAGAACTGAATAAATCTCTCAAATGGACCACATTTTCAAAAATGCTTGCCAATCTTACTAGTCAGGGTCAAAATGATGGGAAGGGGTTTGGAAATTCAAGCATAAGTCCTTCTTATAATCCCCATTGCAAAATGTGTCTGTGTCTGACAATTTGTTATGTTTTCATTGTGGTCGTAATAATCATTTGAAGAAGGACTGTCCAGCTTGGAAAAGGAACCAAGATAACCTCTCAAACTATTCCAAACAAAGGAACAAGCAGAAGAAGGGACCTGGTCGTGCTTCTGATCCTAAGTTCAAGAAAATAAATATGCCTCACTAGACAAAGAATTCTCTTATCACTCATTTATCTGCTTACTGGGAACTCCGGCTAAAATAGGTTCGCAAGGCTATCAAGTGACATGGTATGCATGTGAGAGGAAGTAGCAGCAGTCAGTGTTGGTTCATGAATGGCGGATGCTTGCTCAAAGCACGTGACTGGAAAACTAAAAACTTTCTCTCTCTCAAGGCAGTGAAAACCACGACTTGTACTCACAGGAAAGCTTTTTAAAATAGTCACTACAGGAAAAGTGTGAATTACATAGGGATTAGTATGAAAATTTGCGGGAAAATAAGTTTCCTGCGGATTTTCATACTAATCCCCAGAAAAATCCCCATGTAATTCACACTTCTTTGTAGTGACTGTTTTAAAAAGATTTTCAGATATTGCATCTTTTATTGTTGCTTTATCTTGAGTTAAGTACCTAGAGTTGAGTATCTTATCGTTGAGTTGAGCCCTATCTTCTCTGAGTTGAGTTGAACTATGTTTCAGAGAGTTGAGTCTCTTATTATTGAGTTGAGCCCTATTTTCTCTTAGTTAAGTTGAATTATGTTTCTTTGAGTTGGGTTGAGTTGAGTTGAGTGAGTTGAGAAGAGGTAAGTATGTTTCTTTTCCATCAGTTCAAGCTTATGTTTATGCTTTAGAATTCCCCTTACATGCTCGTACATTCCATGTACTGATGCAATTTGGCCTGCATCGTTTCATGATGCAGACACAGGTAGTTAGGGTCATCAACAGGCGCTTTGTTGATACCACTTGCAATTTGAATTAGCTATGGTGAGCCTCCTTGCTTCCAGAGGATTCCATTTACTTTCAGTTTTGTCAGGATGTTGTGGGTCTTGTCCCGACTTCCATCTTTGTCATTTAGAGGCTTCATAGATAGACAGTAGAGTTTGAGAAGTTTGTTTCATTTATTTTGTTAAATGTTTTAAAAACTTGAGTTACCTATTTCTAGCTAGTTGAATATATTATTATATTCAGAGTTAATCATTTGAGTTAAAGCTTGTATTTGAGTTCAATGAATTTTATTCAGTTTTAACCTTTGTATGCTTGAGTTAGTTTTCCGTTTGTAGCCAGCCAGGATGAGGGTTCGCATGGGGACCATCAATGGTTCTTGAGTGCCGGCCACGTTCAGGGTGTAGGCTTGGATTGTGACAGTATCGTATTGTATTATTTTAATGAATACAATGTTTGGATAGATTGTATCGTTCAACGTCATTACATAATGTGCACTTCAACAATTTACATGATAAACCTATAAGAAAAATAGAATGCGAGGTAGAGCTACTGTGAAAATATATAATAAAAGATGAAATATGATTATTACATGTTAAATTTTTTAAAAGATATAAAACATAAGTTTAATTTATACATAATTTTTCAAGTATTAAGAATCACCAACCCTTTATTTTATTTTATTTTATATTTTTTCAAATATATACTTTATTAAATAGTTAACTTCAACTTCAAGGATCAAAATCACACACTTTAAATAATTGAAGGTTAAATATGTATAGTCAAATAATACAAAAACTAAAAAATTGTATTATGCAATAATATAAGATTAAAAATCACTATTTTAATAAATAAAGATAAAATAAAACAAGAATATCAAGATAACAATGCAAACATCATTTATATAAAAGAGAAGGCCCGCCACAAACCAGAATTCCCTTTTAATTTATTTATTTCCAAAACTAGTCTTCCTCTTTCATGAAAAGTTGCGATATTTATGAAAAATTGTGACTTTTATGAAAAGTTGCGACTCTAATGAAGAGTTTGCGACTTTTATGAAAAATTGTGACTATTATGAAAAGTTACAACTTTAATGAAGAGTTGCGTCTTTTATGAAAAGTTGCAACTTTTATGAAAGGTTGAGACTTTTCTGAAGGGTTGCAACTTTTCCAAATAGTTGTAACATTTCTGATAAGGCACAATAAACATTTGTTCACACTATCCTTTGTTGTATATAAATAGAGGGATTTCCTCTCATTTTAAAACAACGAAAATTCTAAACCTCTTCTTCTTCTTCACAATTAAATATTTATGTATTTTTCTCCTGTTGAGTGGCTCACTAACACCATTGCTTATGTTAGACATCCTAGTATGTATTTTTAGAGTCATTAATTTATACTTACGTTATTAAGGATAAATGATAAGATGTAATAATTTTCACATATTATTAATGTTTGTTACTACGTAATCTTTTATGTAAAATAATACAGTGTTTTAATTTTAATGACTGATAGATGTTAAATAATATTTTATAAATTTCGTGATATTAAATTTTCGCACGAAGCATAAATAATTTTACTAGTTATATTTAAACTAACAATACCATACCGATAACAATCTCATTACTCTTATTTAGAAATGAGACTTAGAAGGACTAACACTGCATTAAATTAGTTGTACAACATGCATAGAATTTTGTACATTAACTTTTGACTGCATTAAATTAGTTGTACAACGTGCAAAAAGAATTGTACATTAACTTTTATAAATGACAATTACAAGGACTAACATTGCAATTATTATTATTACTCATTAGTCATTACTTACAAGGACTAACATTGCAATTATTATTATTACCCATTACTCCTTATTATAATTATTATTATTACTCATTTTACTCCTTATTAGAACCTTATTAGAAGTGAGACTTTAGAGGACGAACACGGCATTATCAAGTTTGTGCCTCATTAATTGTACACGTGTCTTTCTACATATACAACAACCCACATGAAGAATTACTTTTCTGACTTTTTTCCTCAGTTTCTCTCTATATATTCGTTTTTT